>NC_083382.1:12495000-12795000 GCF_031755915.1 Ziziphus jujuba
CATGTGCATTGTGTATAAGATATTCCTATAACTGCCAAAATATAATTTAGCAATTAAAAAATATATTTTGAAAATGTTTCGGATGGATGTTGCCACACTAGGAAATTGGTGATAATTCAATTATATAGAATATTTGTGTAAAAATCCCAAAAAATTATAATCAATAAATTGATAAACAAAAATCCAATCAAATATAATACCTTTAGCCAAATGAAACTGCATAGAAAATCGGTGCAAAAATCCTAAAAATTAAAATCAATGAACAGAAATCGATCCGATAAAGCATCTTTATTTATTGTCCCAGTAAATAATATATATAATTAATTAGTTTTTTAATCTTTTAATATTTTTCAACTGTCTTTTAGTAACTAATATAATATCATAAAACAAATTGAAAATTTTACATTAACTGGTATGCCAAGCTAATTTTACATAGAATTGTATAACTAAGAGAAGGTTTGGTAAAAGTTTTATGTTTTTAGTTTTCTATTTTGTTTTTAAAAAGCTAAAAAAAAAAAAATTACATGAATGACAAATAACGGCACGATAATTATTATACATTTCTAATTATATAAAATTATTTATCAAAATGAACCTCAATTTATAAATATTTTGAAATTATTTTCCTTTAGCATTATAGATAGTTTATTTAAATTTGTAGCTAGTCAAGAAGCCTACCAATTGACAACTAAACGATTAAAGTAAAAATTAAGACAAAAAAAAAAAAAAAACCAAAAACATAAATCTTATTAAATGAGATGGACCTGTGAAACGCTCATTTATTGTTAAAGTTTTTGATAGAAAAAGAAAAAGCAATAAAATACCAAAACCAAAAACGAAAATGTTATTAAATGAGGGGTAAAAAAAAAAAATATATATATATATATATATATAATTTTTTATATTTTTCAAAAAATTCATACATGTTTTCCAAAGAAATCTAATGCATACCTGTACAATTCACATTTGGTAAAGTTGAAACAAGCACATTTAGTAAAGTTGTTGGTAGAATTTTAGAAAGAAATAAAAAAGAAAAAGAAAAAGAAAAATAGTTGGTAGAAAAAAACAAAGGAATAAAATATATATATATATATATATATAGCATTTTTTTTTTTTTTTTTTTTGCTGTCATATTTCATATAAAAGCTTTGAAATTATTACAAAAAAACAGTTGAGCTCACATGGAGATGACACATGTCTATATCACAAGATGTCTAGGCTGGTTCCAGGTGGGTCCAAGATGTCTGATCTTGCACATACATTTGCAAGATCTTGATGTTGACCAGTGGGACCGTCCGATATTACTCCATTTGACGGATCAAATTAACCTAGGAGTCATAAGAACGGTCGATGATGATTTCACCAAGCTGCATTTTTAAGTCTCATTTTTGACCTCCAGTAAATAAAAAGTCCATTTTGACCCTAGAAGTAAAGAAGAACCGGCTGCATGTGCAACACGTGTCCAGGAACGCCGCTCACGGTGGATTATCGCTGTCATGGACCACACATAGAATGTTGACCTTAATTGGATCATGGATATGCATGTATTTGGGCCACCCAAAGCAAACACTAACCCAATAAATAATAAAAAAGAAAAGAATAAATATATATATTTTAATAAATAAATCGACAATTTTTACACATATCCATGTGTTGTTGCATTATTTTATATATTCCATTAAAAGATATATATATATATATATATATTTTTATATGCCAAATCCAACAATTCAAAAAACTTTGCCAAATTCCCAAAAAAATTAAATTTAACTAAAAAAGAAAATTAAAAATATAGTAACAAATGCAAACACTAAATTACAAAAAGGGTATTTGTATTGTAGCCAAATGCAACGCAATTTCACATTCACTATTTTTCCCTCACACTCTTGATATAACCTAACTTTTAATACTTTTTTATCACAAAAAAAAAAAAAAAAAAAAACAGAAGGCTTGAATCTTGATTTCAATTATATATGTATATAATTTTTTTGTTCGCTTGTTGTTTGTTTCAATCTTGATTAATGGTGGCCCTTTTATAATATTGGTTGATATTAAAACATTTAATATATATATATATATACATATATATATATATATATATATAAAGAGTAGGATTTAGAGAGAAAAAAAAGAATTAAAACCAGAAAGAAAGTGAAAAGTTGTAGGCTTTAGATGGTTTAAAAAAAAAAAATTGAAAATTTGCAGTTGTATCAAGATAAAGAGAAGTTCTAGTTATATTATCAAATGAACTATGTATAGTTCAATTATAAATTTATATTTTTACCTTCATTTAAAATTATTATTAAAGATATTTATTAATTAAACATATTTATGTTTATAGATATATGATTAAATAATTCAAATATGTTCAAAGTATATGATTAAACATCCTAAATATTTTTAGAAGCATGCAATTAAATGTTTTTAATATGAATATCTTAGATATATCTGTAAGTATGTGACTAAACATTTTAAATATATTCAAAAATATGTAACTGACTGTTTTTAGATACATATAGGTTAAATATATTCAGAAGTATGTAATTGAATATTTCAAATGTGTTTAGAATTATACGATAGTATATTTTTAGAGATATTTATAATTTTGAAATTGAATACTCTAATAAAATACATATTTCCATTGTCCAAAAGTGTTCTAACTGAAAAAAAATTTTTATAAAATTTTCATGACTATCATTTTTGTTCAAAAGCATTATTATAAGTTTGTGTAGAATGATGTTTGATTTGTAAATGATTTATGAGGAAAAAAAATGTGTTTTTTTTTTAAACCTGATTAAGATTTTATAAATTGTAGATATTTTAGATATTAAAAATATTATATAAAATTATTTGATATTTTTATATATTTAAATAATAATATTTCAAAAATAATGATATATAAATTTTTTTATGTTCAGTATCATGCTGGGGCCAAGAGCATCCATATGAATGTCTTTACGAAGCCCATATCTTATTTCATGTAGAAAATTAAAAAACCCAACCCAAGTCATATAATTCAAATATTTTAAAATTAACCAATTGTATATTCAAAATTTAATAATAAAAAATTATTTCATAATGTACCAAAAATAAAGTAGATAGTTTATTTACATTGCAAAACATACTAGTTGCATTATAATTTTAATAATTTTTTTAATATTCCAGCAATATTCATGAGTAAAATATTTTAAATATTCTTAAGTATTAAATATATATATATATATATATATATATATATATATATATATATTAGATACACTATAACTACATATCAATTCGTTTATTCAATTACATCTATATTATCTCTAACACAATTTAAGCAAAATATAAATGTTAATCATATTGATGATTTAAAAAAAAAAGTCAAGTGATTGTCATAAAGGCATCTTTAATAATTTTATCAATTAAAGTATAACATGGAATATAAAAAAACTATCTATTTAATAAATAATATCTACTTAAAATTGCTTTTAAATGGATTTTGTTCACAATGGAATTAAATAATGATGATTTGTAACTTATTGCGTATTTATTTATTTTCAATGGGTTTGCTTTTTCTACTTCCTTTATTTTGCATTTTACAAATTCCGATACAGAAAGTGCTGGTGTGGGTGGGGTTTTAATTTATTCAAAACAAAAGAAGAGGAAAAAAAAATGGAAAAAAAAAAAAAAGAGAGATGCAGATCATATGTAGAATGAGTGAATGAAGAAAATAATAAGGAAAAATTAAATTAAAAGAAAAGAGATGGATGGAGAAAAGGAAGTAGAGAAGGTGGGTTCTGATTTTGCAAAGGTTTATGGAATGGAGGGCCTTCATAAGTGGTGGAGTTAAAAGAGCAGCCACTGAAACTAATATGATCAAGGTTTGCAATTTGGGATTGGATGAAAAAAAAAAAAAAAAAAAAAGAAGGATTTTTCCCACCCCCCCAAGATTTGATCGTTCTCCTTTTGTCCATTCTTAAGTTTTTTTAAAACCATAAATCATACATAGCTTCAAAAAGTGGGAAACAAAAAAAAAAAAAAAAAGAAAAAAAGAAAAAAAAAAGCATGGTTTCAATTTATAGTTACAGAAGAGGAAGAAGAAAAAAAAATGTTCTTTTTTTAATATATATATATTTTAATGTTTTATTTCATAAAACTATTAAAGGAAATTACAAAAGTAGTGGGTTTAATTTTAAATTATTAAAGATAAATTAGGTATACATATTAATGTAGTTAGCCAAAATAAATTTTAAAATGAATTTATATAAATAGCACTGTAACTAATATATTTTGTAATATGTATAAAAATACCCCAAAACAAAATATAGAATTCAACAACTCTGTATAAAATAATTAATTTATAGATTACATTAAATCCAACTATCAAATATCAAAGGTATTTAGTTTATCCAATAATAAAAGTTATTATTTTTTGGATAATAATTTAAGTTTTAAATCACTCACTGGTGATATTAAAAAAAAAACATTTTAATTTTAATTGATTGATTTTTTCTTATAAATTAATTAAAGTATTTGCAAAGAAAGAAATTTCAAAAACAAATTAGATCCAATTCAAAAGCTTTATTTATAGTGGGATACCCATAAAAAAATTAAACAAAAAAAAAAAAAAAAAAAAAAAGAGAACCATAAACTTGAACCCGAACCCACCGGATCTGGGTTCAGCAACTTTTGTTTCTCTCTCGCATAGTTTACAAACCTCTCCAAAACCCCAACTTTCCCTCTCATTCTGTAGTTTCACAGGCTCTGAGCAGGAAAAAATGTTCTCTCCAGGAACAAAGAGGCCGAATCTAGGGCACACGAGGCAGGGTTCTCCGGCAACTCCTCTTGCCGAGAATCGCCGCTTCGATTTCGATAATTCAGTGCCTAACCGCCCCAGCACCGGCACTCCAGCTCCTTGGGCTCCTCGACTATCTGTACTCGCCAGGTACCTCCTATATATATATATATATATTATATAGCTTTTTGGCTATTTGTACTGTAATGGTGGTAGTATAGAAGTGATAATTATAGAGAACTAGCTTAAGTTGGTCAGATATAGAATGGGTTTGTTTTGTGTTCCTTTTTATCAACGCAATTGGATAATTTTTCAATAATTCTGCAAAATGTACTTTTTTACTAGAATTCCAACAGTGAGCAAAAATGAGAAAGGGGAGGAGGTTGATCCGATTAAGCCTGTATATGTTGGAGAATTCCCCCAAGTGGTGCGTGATGAGCAGACCAGTTTGCTGCAGAAGCGTGTTCGTGGTTAGTAGTTTATTCATCATCACTTTGTTGTTAATGCTAATATTCATTTTGAAGACATTTGAGTTGGGTTTGCTATATCATTGGCTTTACACTCGGTAAAGAGTTCCTATCATTGTAAATGTCTAAACTCTGTATTATTCCCGTCCCGTGTAAATTTCAAGAATTCTTGTGTTATTTATTGGTCAGGTGATGCGAGCGTATCTGGTGGAATGGAAAAAGGAACATCTCTTGCTTGGATTATATGTGGTAACAGACTATTTGTTTGGAATTACATATCTCCTGCAACTTCAATGAAATGCGTTGTTCTCGAACTCCCTTCACACGTTTTAGGCAGTGAAGATATTGGCAGGAATGATGGTAACTGTTGGTTGCTTTGTGTTGTTGGTTGGGATAGCACAACTGGGAGAAAGAAGAAAGCTGTAAAAAATTGTAACTCTGCTGGTATTGTATTGTGTAATCGAAAAACTCGTGCTGTTATATACTGGCCCGACATTTACTCTGATGGGGAGAATGTTCCAGTTACCAGTTTTGCAACTTCTGATGAATCAGAGGTTACTTCCTCACCTGCTAATGGGAAGACAACCCCCAATAGGAAGCAACAGTTTAGCAGGCACAGGGGTATTTTGACTGGATTGTGTACGTTTAACTCTTTGATTGCGTCTGCTGTTCCTAATTCCCAAAATGTATGCATTGCATTTGCATGTAGTTCAAATGGTGAGTTATGGCAATTCCACTGCAGCTGTTCTGGCATTGACCGTGTCAAAGTATACCAGGATACTCCAAGTATATCCTTCCAAGGTGGTGATAGTGGTCAAATTGTACGTAGCAAAGGGTATCCAAGGTCAATGATCTGGTCTAACTCACATTTATCTGCACAGGGGTCCAACCGGCGGTTTTTTCTTCTCACAGATCATGAGTTACAGTGTTTTAGTGTTGGGTTTTACCCTTATATAACTGTGTCAAATGTCTGGTCTCATGAAATTATTGGCACAGATGGTGATTTGGGAATCAAAAAGGATCTGGCTGGACAGAAACGAATTTGGCCTCTTGATGTGCAGGTAGACAATTATGGTAGAGTTATTACTATTCTTGTTGCTACCTTTTGTAAGGATCGGGTTAGCAGTTCAAGCTACACACAATATTCTCTTCTGACCATGCAATATAAATCTGGGGTGATTGAAGAACCTACTCATGAAACGGTTTTAGAAAAGAAAGCTCCTATCCAAGTGATAATTCCAAAAGCAAGAGTTGAAGATGAGGACTTCCTGTTCTCCATGAGACTTCGCGTAGGAGGCAAGCCTTCAGGCTCAGCAGTTATACTTTCTGGTGATGGAATGGCAACAGTATCCCATTATTACAGAAACTCTACAAGGCTCTATCAATTTGACCTGCCTTATGATGCTGGAAAAGTTCTAGATGCTTCAATTCTTCCTTCCACCAATGATGGTGAAGAAGGGCCATGGGTTGTACTGACTGAAAAAGCAGGAATATGGGCAATACCTGAGAAGGCTGTTATAATTGGTGGTGTTGAACCACCTGAACGAAGTTTGTCCCGCAAAGGCAGCTCAAATGAAGGATCTGCACAAGAAGACAGAAAAAACCTTTCATATTTGGGCAATATTGCTCCTAGAAGGGCTAGCTCTGAAGCATTTGATGCCAGAGACAGACAAAAGGCTGTTATGAACATGATTGCACATCGAAATGCTCAAGATGAAGAATCAGAGACCTTACTGGGTCAACTTTTTCACAATTTTCTATTGTCTGGGCAGGTTGATACCTCGCTTGAAAAGCTTAAAAACTCTGGGGCATTTGGAAGGGATGGAGAAACAAATGTTTTTGCAAGGATGAGCAAATCAATTGTAGACAGTTTAGCTAAACACTGGACAACAACCAGGGGAGCTGAGATTTTGGCTATGGCCGTTGTCTCCTCCCAACTCTTGGATAAGCAGCAGAAGCATCAAAAGTTTCTCCAGTTTCTTGCTTTATCTAAGTGCCATGAGGAGCTTTGTTCAGAACAGAGTATGTATAATACCTATTTTATTTATATCTTATCATGTTTTGTTATCAATTCCCCTTTCCAGTATGATTGGCGTGTGACATGTCATGCTTTATAATGATGGATGGGATGCAATTTCTTCATTGCTTGTGAGCCACTGTGATCAATGAACATGGATATCTGGAATCCTTTACCCTTTGCAGCACATTTATTGTGCATGCTTACTGTTGAACACAGGAGCTGTGCAGAATATATCTTGAATTGTTATTATGTCCAAAATCTTTAGCAAGATCAGTGTGGTCTTTGGCAATTGGCAAGAAGCTGAACTATTCTTTTAGGCTATCATATATTTATCTTATACTTTTAGTGTCGTAGGATCTTTGTAGTAATATATATGAGCAGTTTCTTGTTTACTGTTGTGTTTGACTACAAATTTGTCATCAGAACATGATCAATATGTGCATGTGTAGATTTATGCATTTTGGATGAGTATATTTCCTAAACTCTTTTATCATGGAGATAAAAGCATATGGAGGGATTGGGGATTCAACATGTTCTATTTATTGAGATGCAAATAAAGGAAGACGAAAGAGATTTGAAAGTTAACAGAAGGAAAAACATAAAGAAATGAAATATACTGGGCCTAAACTTCAATTTTTGTTGGCAGGATATTCTTTGCAGACTATCTTGGAGCATGGTGAAAAGCTTGCTGCAATGATTCAGCTAAGGGAATTGCAAAACGTTATTAGCCAGAAGCACTCTTCTGGAGTTGGCTCCTCCCATTCTATTTCAGAAAGTCAAACATCAGGTGCATTGTGGGATCTTATTCAATTAGTTGGTGAAAGTGCCCGAAGAAGTACTGTTCTTCTGATGGACAGAGATAATGCTGAAGTATTCTACAGTAAAGTTTCTGATCTTGAAGAAGTATTTTATTGCTTAGACAGACAGCGAGAGTATATAATAGGCATGGAACAGCCATTAGGAGTTCAGATTCAGAGAGCTTGTGAACTGTCAAATGCATGTGTTACTGTACTACGCACAGCCATGCACTACAAAAATGAGCATCATTTGTGGTATCCACCGCCGGAGGGCTTAACACCGTGGTATTGTCAACCTGTGGTACGCAACGGGATGTGGCGCATTGCTTCCTTCATGCTTCAGCTTCTAAAGGAAGCATCCAAACTTGATATGTCCGCAACATCAGATCTTTATACTCATCTAGAAGAGCTGGCAGAAGTTCTACTTGAAACTTATGCTGGTGCAATCATAGCTAAAGTTGAGAATGAACTTGAACACAAAGGCCTGTTGGAAGAGTATTGGAATAGGAGGGATGCACTTCTCGACTCGCTTTATCAACATGTCAAAGAATTTGTGGGATCTGGGCACCAGGTTAATTTCTTGCCTTTGCTCAGTTCTTCCTTCTTTTATCCCCATGCTAAATACATATTCATTCTTGAACTGCTTATCATTGCAGGACTTAAGTGAAGGAACTGATGTGCAGAAAGAAGAAATTCTAAGGAAGCTTTCTTCACAATTGCTATCCATTGCAAAGCGACATGAATGCTACAATACTTTATGGAAAATATGTTGCGACCTTAATGATTCAGAACTACTTCGAAATCTGATGGTAAGGACAAGATCATTCAAGTTTGGTTATTTCAATATTCTGGTTATGATTGTTATTTGGCATATTTCCACATTTATTTTTATTTGGTTTCTGAAATATGAGGCATGTTGCCAGTTGCTTATTCGTGCCCCTTTATTGTTTGCTATATTGTAGATGCTAAACTGCTAATTGACATTATTCATATCATAATTTTGATAAGCATTTTGATGTCATATTCTCCTGCATTTTTGTAAGTTTTCAGGATGTGTCAGAGAAACTATGCCATAATTGGTCTTATTAGTTTACACAGATGTTTTACATTTTCACAGCATGGTATCCTTTAGATGGTTCACTTAGGTAAAACAGTACAGTATATTTTGCCAATTTCTGAAAATTTAATTTGATGTTCTCTTTTGAGGTAGAACAATAATTATATATACTTCTATATGTTCTTTTCTTTTCTATATTTTGTTCTACTTATGATATATTATCGTATGAGTTCAATTACTCTTTTTCTGTAGTAAGTCAGTAACAAAATTAAGTTATGTCTTTGTAGATGATGCTTGATATATATCTTGTTTTTTGTATTCCATTGTCTTATTAAAGCTTCTATTTTGTTGAAAGTGCTTTTTGAATTGTTGTATAGCATGAGAGCAAGCGACTTAACTTCTTCTGTAATTGAAAAATGTTTTTTCTTTTTCGTTTTGTTGTATAGCGTGAGAGCATGGGACCTAATGGAGGGTTCAGTTACTTTGTGTTTAAACAACTGTATGTGAGAAAACAATTTGCTAAACTCCTAAGGCTTGGGGAAGAGTTTCCAGAAGAGCTATCTATTTTTCTAAAGCGTCACCCGGACCTACTTTGGCTTCATGAACTGCATCTTCATGATTTTTTCTCAGCTGCAGAAACTCTTCATTCGTTAGCTCTTTCTCAAGATGAAAGCTCACTTTCAGATGCTGAAGAGGAGACACACCCTCACAGTGTAAATATGGTACCAAAATTAGTGGACAGGAAGCGTCTTTTGAATCTCTCAAAGATATCTGCAATAGCAGGTTGATTTACTCACTACCTTTGCTTCACCACTTTTGAAGATTTTTCTCTCTCATTCATCTCTCTGTCATCTGTTTCTTTTTGTTGCATACCATGTGTTTTTTATCCTTTATTTGTCCTTTTAATTTAAAAAAATTTTAAAATGTATTTTATTTATGTTTGATCCACAAAATTAACTGGAGATTTAACTTGTGTGAACCAGCAAGTTTAGTTGTTTGAAATGACTTAAGCCACACTTATGCTAAGCACCGGCATTCTTTCTTTATAATTCTAGAAACTTCCTTTTTTCATTCAAGACTATGGTAATTGCTTTTTGTTTTTGTTGAACAAATTTTGTGTACTTTGTATTTTTCTGCTCCCAAACCTGACACTTTCCATTTACCTGTGCACATGATTTTCATGTAATTAAGTTGAATCAGATTATGTTTTGTTTAGAAGCTCATTGGTCTCATGACCTTTATTTGAAATATTTCTATGGGCATGGCATGAGCAGTTGAAAAGACAATTTATTTGAATTGTCGCCAAGTAATCTTCCACAGTTACATTATCTAACTAAACTAGGAAATTACCTAATTGGTTGCCTAATGAGGTTCTTGAAACAAGTATAGGACACAGAAGTTGGCATTTATTTTGAAGGGTAGAAGCTCACCTTGTAGATGAGATGTGCGCTTCTTGGTTTAGTGTAGCCTTGCTTGTTGTTTGGTTGTCTTCGACACTTGGTCATCTTGTCAGGATATAATAGCTTCATTATTCTTGGAGGTGCTTATTCTGGAAGATGCTTGGCAATGAGAAGTGTATAGTTCAGCAAACACATGCTGTCTTCTATAATATAGCTCTTCTTGTCAGGATGTAATATTTATGTGGTTTGTTGGTTCTGGAGGTATCGATGCTTGATTGAAGGATTAATGAGGGGAGAGAACAATCTTCATTTTTCTGTTGGCTGTTGTTTTCATTTATGATATATGGAATTCCTATATTTGTTTATGTACCGACGGTGATATGAAATATAATTCTCTACCTCATTTGCTTCACTTGTAGGTAAGGAGGCTGAGACCAAAGTGAAGCGAATTGAAGCTGATTTGAAGATTCTTAAATTACAAGTATGTTCTGTTTTTGAGATACCATATTCAATTTCCATTTTAACACTTGCTTGAGGATTTTCCTTTTTTTTTTTTTTTTTGGTCCTTCCCCCTTCCATTTTCCTTTTTTTGGTAAGTAATGTTACATGACCGACTCTGGTCATGAACCATGTTAAATTTTATGTTGTTTTATTTATTTATTTATTTATTTTTAAACTAATGGAACTTTACCTCTAAGGATAAAGTAATAGAAAAGATAACCGTTTCTACACTCTGCAAATACTGAAAATACAATCAATTAATTACTCATACTGGCTTTAAACCCTAATTCTAAACAAGTGGCTTTTATTACTTTAATCCTCAAGACTGTCTTTGCCTGAACTAGTAGTATGGACAACAAGCAGGTCATTTTAGAATTATCAAAATATTGTGATTATCAGCTACTTGTTATCCTTTATTAGGGCCTCCAATGCGAATGTGGCTTGTATTGTGGGAGACTGAGTTATGATGAGTTGTTTCTATGGATTTTTGCAAATCTGATGGTTACCTACTGCAGGAAGAAATATTGAAGCTCTTTCCCAGTGAAAAAAAGCAGAGTATTGGAGAGCGGCTCCTCCATCCAGAAGAACTTATCAAGTTGTGCCTTGAACATAAAAGCCCAGAGCTTTCATTATGGGCATTTGATGTGTTCGCGTGGACTAGCTCCTCCTTCCGTAAGACCTATAAAAAGCTTTTGGAGGATTGCTGGAAGAACGCTACTGATATTGACAATTGGAGTAAACTGTATCAGGCATCAATAACAGAAGGATGGGCTGATGAGATAACATTGCAGAATTTGAAGGAAACGGTGCTTTTCAGTGCTTCAAGTAGGTGTTATGGACCACAAGCAGAAATTTATGAAGAAGGATTTGACCAAGTGTTGCCGCTGAGACAGGAAATCTCGGAGCCTCGGAGTCTGAAGGATTCTGGTTTGTCTGTGGAGTCAATACTGATGCAGCATAAGGATTATCCAGAGGCAGGCAAATTGATGCTGACTGCAATCATGTCGGGGAGCTTGCAGGATGATGGTGGCAGAGAAGAAGAGGGTCCAATTCCAATGGAGTGACATCAAGAAGAATGGTTCTTAGCAATGACTTCTTGGAATCTGTCGCTAATTCTTTATATATATATGATTGTAAGTTTGTAACATCACTAGGTTTCTAGTCTTGATGAGTTTTTCACGTTCTGTTACATCAAATCTGTATCTCGACAGTATAGTTAATGAGGATTATATTTGTTAATTCTTAATTCTTTTCAGTTTATTTTCGGGGTTAATTTCAATCCCTTTTCAGGTTATATAGTTAGTCCTTGAATTGCCATTTAACCATTTGTCCATGTCTTCTTATTTTAAGGATAGCTTGTATGCTACGTGAGACCACACGTTCCAAATGGAAGGTTTCGGGTATGGATGATTTTTGTGCTAAAACCAGCCCATAGGCCTCTTTGGCATTTTCATTGGTTTTGTTTTTGTTCTTATTTATTTCTTTTGCTTTGAGAATTTATTATGGTCTAGTTATCCATGCGAATGCTTTACTTGCAGGTTGCAGAGGATAATTAAGATCCTGTTTGTTTTTTCCTCATCCTTGATTTTGCTTATTTTTTAATCTCAACCATTGATCTTTATAAGAAAAAATTCATGAAAAATTGTACTTTAGTAACCTAAATTTAAGATTGCGATTTCGGTTCGGAAGTTTTAATTTCAACGGTTTTGGTTTTGAAGTTTTAAAATCGATACAAATTGATCTAATTCCTAACAGTAATCGTTAAAACTTAACGGCTGACATCAATGTAACTTTAGTATGATATCATAATTCAATTTTCAGAAATAAAAAAAAAAATTTTGACAATACGTTTATTATTTTTCCATTTTATATTTATAGTTTTTTATTTGAAAAATTATATGTGTTCCATTTTTATTTAAATTAAATACCCACAATCTTATTTGGACCTAACATTAGACCAAGAAATAAAAATTAAAATACAATTGGAATTAGTGGTCTTATAAAAACAATTTTATCATAAAAAAATTAAAAATAATTTCTATGCCCAAATGAAAACAAAAAAAAAAAAAAGAAATTAGACCAAAATGCAAAATAAAAATTAGACCAAAAATTTAAAAATAAAAATAAAAATAATTTTTTTTAAAAGAATAATTTTTTAAAACTTTTTTACAAAAATACATTTATTATTTTTTTAATTTTATATTTATAGGTTTTTATTTGGAAAATTGTATTCAATCTTTTTGTATGTAAATTAATATACCTACAATTATAATTAGATATTTTTGGACATAAAGTTAGACCAAAAAATATAAAATAAAATTAGAATTTTTGATCTAATAAGAATAATTCTATTAGAAAATAAAATTAAAAATAATTAGACCAAAATGCTAGAATAAAAATTAGACCAAACATTAAAAAAAAAAATAATTATAAAAAAAAATTTGAAAAAGATTTGACTATTTTATAAAAAAGTATTATTTTTCACCATCGGTAAATAATCACTTGTAGGATCTAAATGTCATATGGCCATTTAAATGGCTCGCTTTTAGGCTTTAAGTATAAAAAATATTAAAATTAAGTATCTCAATAAAAATTTACTGCATAAACTTATGATCGTCATCAGTAGTAGTGATAAATAGCAAAATTTATTTTTTTAAACCAAAATGACGACTAAAACTGAAAAAAAAGGAAAAATAAAAATTAGACCAAAAAAAACTAAATAGAGACCATTATTCCATTTTTGATTTTTTTTAAAATTTTTCTATTTTGGTTTATTCTAATCAATTTTTTTTTCTTTCCATTTTTCCCTTTTTGATCCCCATTTTGGTTTATAAAATATGTAATTTTTTTTAACTTAATTTTTAAAATTATTATTTTTATTTTCAAAATTTGATCTAATTTTTATTTTGATATTTTGTCTAATATTTGGTCCAATAACATTATTCTTATTAGACAAAAATTCTATTTTTTTTAAATTTTTTGACCTAATTTTAGATCTAAAAAATTTAATTATGATTGTGGGTACTTTAATTAAAATAAAAAACAGAATGGATACAACTTTTCGAATAAAAAAACATAAATATAAATAGAAAAACAACAAACGTATTTTTTTAATTTTTTAATTTTTGATTTTTTTCTAACAATCAAAAATTCCAATTTTATTTTAATTTTTATTTTTTGGTCTACTTTACGGTATATAAATATTTTAATCATAATTGTGGTTATTTTAATTTAAATAAAAATGGAATGGATATAATTTTTCAAATAAAAAAAACAAATATAAAATGAAAAAATAACAGATGTATTTTTTTAATTTTTTTTAAAAATAACTTTTATTTTTTAACTTTTGGTATTTTGGTCCAATTTTGTTTTTGGTTTGGGCATAAAAAATATTTTTAATTTTTGGTCAAATTGAATTATGATATCAAGAAAGTGAACACCTAAACTGCAACGTATGGATGAAGCTAGCAAGACTATGGGCAATTTTATTGCTAACCCCGCCGGAGTAACTGAACAAATTTTCTTTTATTATTTATCATATGTACATCCCATGACCAAGCCTACAACAAGATGCAAACGATGAAGGGTTAATTGCATTAGCTAACTTTAAGACCAAATTGCACGTACCTTTAATTTACAATATGTTTCACTACAAACAAAACAAAGAATATTGCTGGGCATTTACCTAAAAGAAAAAAAGAAAAAAAAGAAAAAAAAGAAAAAAAAAGAAAAAAAAAAGGAGCATGGCTGCTGGACAGCGCTGGGCTGGGGCATGTCCGTGGGAATTGGGCTGCTGGACAGCGCTGGGCCACTTCCGTGGGAATTGGGGGAGAGAGAGAGAGAGAGAGAAGAGGCTTACATCATTTTATACGCTAAATTAATAAAATATTTTATCCGCTAAAAAAAATAAAAATATAATTTATAAATGTGTATAAACACATATTCGAGTTGCTAATGAGCTATTTACAAGTGGCTTGTATATAATTTGAGCTTCATTATTTTTCTCAAGATTGACTCATATTTTTTCCGAGTCAAGTTTGAGCGAACTAAATCTAAATTGACCATGAGCCGATCTCGAACCATTCGAACCTATTTACAATTTTATTTTTAAAGATCACAAACCTTTATAATATGATAGAAAAATTTATTGATACATAATATATATATATATATATATATATATCTCTACCTACGGATAAGATAGACAAGTCATAAGTGATAATATTAATTTAAAGTATATTTTTTTTACATTTTTAAATATTAAAAATTAGAAAAAGTGAACTATTTAATGGAAATTAATTAAATTCTCACATGATATTTAAATAATATTGAATTTTTCATTAGACAACAACTAAAAATTTTATGCATTTTCTATTTTTATCCCCATTTAATTTTGTATCATATCAATATCTGACATTATAAGATGAGTTAGATAGTCCACTAAAATAAAACTATATATTTATATACATATACAATAGGACAAGATTCCAACCAAGTTAATCCAATTTTACAAATTTAATTTTTAGCCATTCAAATTGTTAAATAGAATTTTAGTATATTACTAAATTAATATTTGATTAATAATTAAATTTTAAATCTTAGTTTTAGTCTTTGATATAATATAAAAGCTATGAGATCTAAAATGAATATGATTATACATATATAATATTTTATAAATAAATAAATAAATAAATAAAAAAAAATATATATATATATGTATGTGGGACATTTCCTATTTTATTTGATATCATTTAAATCCCAACTATATATTTAAATCTCAATCATTAAAAAAGTCATCAAGGCCAGTGATAAATGAGATCTAATTAGAAAACTACCATCAAAATGATTGATAAATCTCAATCCTTTATGTGCATTGTAGAAGAATTTATATATGGGTGAAATTGGCAATGAAAGGCTGTTGCCCACCAAGTGGTGGACAACTTCCTCTACACTAACATTTATATATATATATATATATATGTATATACATACATATATTCACACTCTTGCAACAAAAACATGTATAATCAAGTGATTCAATCTTATTAAGCAAATACATAATTTTAGTGGTGAAGGAAAATTTGACAGTATAGCTCTTTAAATCTGATCCACCACGTTTTCTTTTATCTTCAAAGAAGAAGTTTCTTTCCGATAATCATCATGCATAGCCATAGCAGTTTCACCATAGTAATGTCTTTCTCGCAACCCTACGCCATAACAGGATTACATTTCAAGCACTAGTGCCTCATGTCATGTGTTGTTACGTGCAACTGTCCCAAGACCACCGCTTCCTGTTTTTGCATCTATATATGTTGCACCATTAGCATAGCTTCTCAATTAGAAAACAAATTATTGACCCCAAATGAAAAAAAAAAAAAAAAAGATCCTGATTTTTTTTTTTTTTTAATTCATAATTCTTCATTTTAGAAACTCTCTCGTACTTCTTTGGGAAGGAATATGCTTGTGCGGGTTTAGAGAGTGTTGGATAATAGCGGAAGCTATAAAAAGTAACTTGGAGGTATGACTATTTTGGTATTAGAAAAGACTTGAATTAATTGGAATGATATTCGAAAAAATGGAAAGGAGAGACTGATAGAATTTTAGGAGAGAAGAAATAATTTAATACTTTGATTTTACTAATGCACTTAAACGGCTTGATTAGCTTACATTACATGAAAGTGGTTTTGCCTATTTATAGGCTTTATATAGGCGGTGAAAATACATCAAAAAACTCCTAAGTCAAAAAAATTTAACTAACTGCTTTACATTTCTTAGGTTAATGTTTAAATCATTTACGTCGCTGAAAGGTTTTCTATCTTTATTTTATTTTATATTTTTATTACCCTCCTCACTGTATTATTTATTTATTTATTTATGTTTATGGGGATGCTTGCTTTCATTTTGGAAGCTGGTTTGTGTGATAGCTAGATAGGCGTTTTTTCGGGTGTCGAATTGGGACGATAGAACTATGGAGGAGGACGAGCTAGTGTGGTTGTTATTCAATTCCATATTCCCACTTTATATATGTATTCTCCAACTGCTGCTTCTTCTTCTTCTCTCTCTCTCTGCTCTGATGTGATCTCCTCCGCTCTTCTTCTCTTCCTCTTTCTTATTCTTGGAACCCGGAACATATCAGGTGGTTCTCCGTAGGGTTTCCTTTTTAGGGTTTTGGAGTCAATTTGCTTTATTTATTTATTTATTTTTTGAATATATATATATATATATATATCACCCCAACTCATTATTATTATTATTTATTCATGTGGGGGTGGTGGTGGGGATTCCTAGATACGGAGGAGGAGGAGGAGAAGGAGGCAGATGGGGCAGGGCTGTCGGAAGCGTGTTTATTGCTAGCTGAAAAGATAGATTGGCCGGGGTCCATGGTGGGAGCGGTGTGGCTCTGATGCTACAAAATCTTCTGGTGGGCATTGTCATGACCGTTGGCCAGATATTCATCAACGGAGGACGACGTCGTTGGACTTGTGCACATTCATTCTGGTGGTCTTCACGAATGGGATGCTGATGCTGATGCTGGCAGCGGTCGGTGGCTTTGGGACCCATCTCGAAAACCTTCTTTCTTTTCTTCCATTTCTGGGCTTCACCACTGTGCTTCCTTCAGGGATGACAGTTGTTCTTGTTTTAGAATGCCATTTGCTCTTTTTTTTTTTTGTTTTTTTGTGCAAGTCTTGTACTCTATTTAGTAAGCCGTATACTCTTACCCTATTTAGTAAGCCGTATACCCTTTTTACAAATACTTTGGCTTTTTTTTTGTTGCTCTTAAAATATTATTATATCAAAGACTTTTTAAGTTGCCTCCTCCTTCTTTATTTTTTCTAAGGCTTTGATTGGCACTAATATTTTATATTGTTGGAGGTAAGGGGACATTAAAGACAAGTCTTTTGGAAATTAAAGACTCTCTCTCTCCACCCCCCCCTCCCCTCTCTCTCTCTCTCTCTCTCTCTGTGTCCCTTGTCTCTTTCTTTCTGGCTCCCTCTGGCAGCTTGTGCCTTCTTCTCTATCCCTGAGTAGACCTAATTACCAATCCTTACAGTACTGCACCATCTTCATTTGCTTTAGTATTGTCAGAAATGGTGAAAGTGCAACTAGGTGAGAATCAGGCAGGTGGAGTTGGTGGAATAGGGCTTCCAGAAAGGCGAGTTCATCATCATCAGGCCGTAAAAGAGGAAAACTACAGAAATGGCGGTGGTGATCATGAATGCCTTCAGCCTCAGGTATATAAGTATATATAATATGTTGGCCTTTAATTCGCTACATTCGATCGAGTTGCTTAATTAGTAGACTCAGACCTTGTGGTGAGTAGACCTGGGAATATTGAAGAGATCACTTGGTTGTGGGGGATTGAAAGGGTATTGATCAGTAGTGTTTGGTTTATCAATAAAGCGAAAAGAAACTACTGAAACAAAAGGCTCAAGAGACTTTTAGAAATTACTTCAAAAAAAAAAATTACCATTTTTTTTATACGAATTAACAAATTTTTTTTTATAAAAAAAAAGAACATATCACGTCGGCAATGGGAACATAATTCCATTTTTTATGTTTTATTTTTTATAACAACATCAAGAACAATATCAATAATTAAAACATGTGTTAATTCCAATACCACTAGTGTCTTGATCTCTGTGGGGTCTAAGTTTAATGTTTACATGTTACTAACCAAATGTGATGTTCTTTTCACCTTCCGGCCTTGTGATTGAAAACCATAATTATTAGTTTAATTACAGAGAATATTTAGTTCATAAAGAAGGTTTTCCAATTCAAAAATAGTACTGAAAGTGTCTTCGGACAAGGGAATAAAAGATGTAACAAAATAAAGAAAAAAAAGAAAGAGTGAAGAATGAAGAATATGTATAAAATAAGTATGGTTGTGAGTTGAATTACCATTGATTTCAAAAATTTAAAAAGATATATTTTCATTTTATTTACATTTTCTTTAATACTCATCTTCATATGTAGATCTGGTTCTTTTAAATTTTTTTTGAATCTTACATGTGTTTTTAATTCTTTGCTAATAGATGGACTTTCATTTCCTTTATATTTTCTCTAACATTATGAAGCAAGTAAAGGAGAAGATATATAAACAAATTCAAAGAATATTGGAGAAGATATATAAACAAATTCAAAGAACATTGGTGTAGTGCAATATATATATATATATAGATACATATATTTGTGATAAAGATTGGATTCATAAACCTGTAATTGAGTCTATGAATTCTTTATTGAGGAAAAGCTTTGTTAATTTAATTGTCGAAATCTCAACACAATACGAGCTGCTATTGGATTGACTCCCCATATTATCATATTACTCATTAGTCTCAAAATCATATTACTTATTGCTGTCTATATATTTTTTGGCAGGACAAAGACGATGTCAATAATCATGGTGGTCATGGCATAGAAGCATGGAAAAATACTAGTAGCCCAGCGAATAAACCAAATGGCTTCTTTTACTTTTTAATTCAAGCTCTTAAACGCCAAACAATCTTTCTCCTGTTCCTATTAGCTATGTTGGTCTTCACCACCGACATCGAGGTGCAAGGAATCCGATATGGTTGGCACAATGGTGTTGTCATTCTCATCATCATACTTATGCTTGTTATTATCTCTTCAGTTGGAAACTGCTACAATGAAAGAATTATGTCGAAGGAGAAATTAATGAAGCATGAGAGCAAGCCAAAAGTGACAGTTGTAAGAAATGGAAATACCCTACATAATCTTGCCATTTCTGATCTAGTGGTAGGTGATACGCTGGATTTGGAGGAAGGTGATCGTGTTCCTGCTGATGGTTTGCTTATAGATGGTGGGGAATTGGTATCAGATGAAATTTTTAACTCCAAAATGGATCGGTTTCGAAACCCAAATCTTATTGCAGGATCGAAGATCACGCAGGGCAGAGGTCGCATGCGTGTAAAATCGACAATTGGTGCCAACATGGTGATGGTTACTGATCACCATCAGAATGAGAATGACAAGACGTTATTACAATGTTTAGTGGACAAGTCAGACGCTTGTATTGATAAACTTACTCTTTGTGTTTCGCTAGTGATTGCTATGGTGCTCCTAATGCGCCTGCTAATTTTTCCCGGATTAAAATACAAGAGCGGCAGCAATATTAATCATGATCAATTGCCACAGGAAGAAGGGAAAGTTTCAATGAAATTTGTAATGCATTTGTTTGAGAGATTTTTCTTCAAACCTCAAAGAAAGGTTTCCACCTTGGTGAATATTCTTGTAGCTAGTGTAATAGGGATAAGACATGGAAATCATTTGGTGATTGCAGGTTCTCTTAGTCGCTGGAGGAAGATTTGGGAGTCGACAAATGAGGCATATCCTAGGAAGCTATCTGCTTGTGGCTCCATGGGTTTAGTTACAGCCCTAGTAGTTGATGCAAATGGTGACCAAATTTGTAACAAAATGGAGGTGAAGGAATTATGGATAGGTGGAAAAGATATCAGCAATATTGATCAGTTGGACTCTGAAAGCAGTAGTATCGATCAAGAGGCTCTGGAAGCACTGCGTCGAGGGATTGGCTTGCCGGAGGTTCTTCCAGATTTATCAGTTAGCCCTGCAAATGACTTTCTCATTTCTTGGATGAAGTGCAAATTGCATATGAATATGGACTTTCCGGATACGAATTTTAGAATCCTTAATGCTCGGAAAACAAGATCAGGAGCCTCAGGCAAGCAAGTTAGTAGGGTTTTAATGAGGAAAATAGGAGATGATGAACAATACATCCTACACTTGCATTACAAAGGGCCTGCATCAACAATACTGGAAATGTGTTCGCATTTTTACGATACAAAAGGTAAAAAACATGATATGAATATATCTTCTCAAAAAGGATTGTTTGAGAGGGTGATTGAGGATATGGAAAACAATGGTCTTGTACCCTTTGCATTTGCTTGTGGAAAAACAGATATTGAGGAAATTAAAGAAGATGTTGGATTGGACTTATTGGCAATAATAGGTCTGAAATACTATTGTCGGAACGAGATCAAGTCACAGGTGGAAGCTTTGAGAAAGGCTGGAGTAATTATTAAATTGGTATCAGATGATGAGTTACCAGCAGTAAAAGCCATAGCTTGGGAGCTAGGATTATTCTCTAGCCAGAGTTCAAACATTAATGTGGCTATGGAAGGTCAAGAAATTCGAGAAATGACCGAGTCATCATCAAGGGTCGAGAAGGTAAATCAGACCACTGTGATGGGAAATTGTCTCCCAAAGGACAAGTTTCTCATGGTGGAGGACCTAAAGAAAAAAGGTCATGTTGTTGCATTCTACGGAGGGTTGACAGCAAGAGATGCTCCAGCTTTAACAAGTTGTGATATAGTAATCACAGAGAATTTCAGGTGCACTGAAATGGCAAGGGAGCTTTCTGATATTTCCATCAATGATATGTCATCATTGAGTCTGATTTTCAAGTATGGTAGATGTGCTTACCACAACATCCAGAAGTTCTTTCAGCTTCAACTCACTGCCTTGATATCCGGGTTGATAATATCCTTTGCCTCCACAATACATTCCGGGGACTCCCCATTAACAGCATTGCAATTGATATGGACGAATTTGATTATTTACCTTCTCGGCGGCTTCATGATGGTGATGAACTTGGAGGGTGATACGTTCCATGATCAGCCTGCTGCTAAGAGGAATCGATCGCTCGTAACCAAAGTGATATGGAAAAACATAGCCATTCAAGTTTCATACCAGGCTTTTCTATTTATCATAATTGAATTTGTAGGTCATGTTTTGCCTAGTTTGGGGGAACAAGGGGTGAGGAAAGCCATGATCTTCAATACTTTCCTCCTATGCCAAATCTTCAATCATTTCAATGTGATAGACATGGCAAACAAGGAAGTGTTAAAGGTTGTCTTCCACAAACACTATTGGTCTTTGGTAGCTTTGGGGATTGTTATGGTCACGCAGATCTTGATTGTTGAGGTTGGAAAAGATTTAGCCAATTGTGCGAGACTGAATGCAGTGCAATGGACTTTATGCTTCCTTCTTGCTGCATTTTCATGCGGTTTTGATTGGGCAACAAAACAGGTTTTGGCTTCCCTTCAAAGTTATAATATATAAGCTTCTGTATATATAGGTTGGCTTTTGATTTCCTCTCTGTCAGACCTTTGTGTGTATATATATATATATATATATATAATTTTGTCATAAAGGACATGCACGCTTACCTCATAGTGTAAAAAATTATATGCCTCATTTTATGTAAAGTGCGTTAATATATATATACACAATAAAGTAAGCATGCACCTCCACTATTGTAAAAACTGTATATTATATTATGGATAATATATATATATATTTTTGTTCTTCGCATGTCAACATGGTTTGAAAGTGTGTAATCTAGATCTTAATCTATGTGTACGTCATGGAAAGGTAACTGATGATGATCATGGAGTCTCTCCCTAAAATATGAGTAAGCAAATTTATGTATAAGCTCCTTTTGTTTTTTGTGTTTCAGTGATTCTTTTCCTTAGTGTTCTAATTATTTCGACTAGAATTATTTATTACTGAAGCTTGCAATGTTGTTAATTTCCTGCTCTTATATATAGTATGCCACCTCTCACACAAGTACTAATAGAAGAGATCACTTGACGCTCGTTTAATAATTTTTTTTTTTAAAAAAAAAAGGAAATGTATAATTACTTGTTCGAAACCAAGTTCCCTAATCCTTTAATTGCCAATTAATTAACTAATAAAAACGCATTTTTCCAGGACCACATATATTTAAATTATTTTGCTAATCGGAAAAAAGAATGATACGGACACTTGTTTCTCTTCACCTAATTTTTCTTTTGGTTTCTGTTTTATTAATTAAATATTTTTTCTTTCAACTGTCACACGGCTAAATTTTGATTTGATATATTATATTTGACAAATTTACTATAGTAGGAGTGGACATGGACAATTTTTCAAGGTTGAGAAAGTAATTCTTTTTTTTTTTTTTTTTTTTTAAAGATAGATTCCATGTAACAACAATCTGATAAAATTGAAATGATAAAAAGAAGATTAATTTGGCACTGTGTAGGGATAACATGCATAAATCAAGAAATTTTCTAAATTTTATTCAGAAAAAAGGAAAAAAGAAAAATTGTCCACGCCTACTACAGTGGGATTGTTTTATTTTTTATATTTGATATTTGAGAGAGGAATTTTTAACTTTTGTTTCTTTGTTTTTCTTTTAAATTAAGTTTTTATGTAATTCTATTAAATGGTCGACGATTTTCAAAATTTCCAACCAAAAGAGTGAATCAATGATGAAAATATTAATATTGATGAAAATGTCTAAGGTATAATTTTATGAAAATATTAATGAAAATATTAACATTGATAAAAATGTTGGAAAAGTTAGAAAAAAATAGATATTTAACTTAGAATATAAATTTTTATATATGAGATTTTAATATAGTAAAAAAAAAAATACAATAATTAAAATATAAATGGTAATAAAATAACTCATAAATGTTAAAAATTTATTGTATATAAAGCAAATATAGTGTTTCTTACTCCCAAAGTATTGTAAATTTAATAAAAATATCGAGGGTATATGTGGATATGCTTTTGGAGCTACAATAAGTGCTTTCAAGAGGAAAAATAAATAAATATAAAATCTATGATTATATTTGGCAAAAAAATAAAAGCATTTTTTACCCAAAAAAAAGAATTGAAAAAATAAGCATAAAAGGTGCTTCTGTAAATAAGTATTTCTGGATAATAAAAATAAAAATATAAAAAATAGATTTAAAAGTTTTATCTATTATGTATAGTTAAACATTTTATCATTTATGTTATAAAGCATTTATTAACAAAAGTACTACAAAAATAAGTGTATATTAAAAACTATTTTTAGATTTATCTTAAGATACAAGAAATTCTCAAATATAATTGATAATGCATAATCAATACCAAAATATAATTGATAATGCATAATCATTATGGAAATTCAATGGTACCTTATTAAACAATAACCTACTATTCAAGTACCATTATCAAAATCCTAAATAGCATGTGCAAATATGGTGGAGCCAAAAATGACCTTGGGGGATGCTTCAATTTTTTTATTAACAATTTTAAATTTACTAAATAAAATTATCTAAATTTGTGTGTAAAATTATAAATATATATATATATATATATATAGATATGCAATATAAAATATTTATTACTTATTAGATATTGAATGAATTACAACTTATATGGAAACTGCATAAAAATTTAAGTATTTAAGTGTCTAGCTAATTGATAGGTTAATAACACAAATAAATTGTTAATTGAATTTAATGAAAATGCATGTTCTGTTTATTGGAAAAAAAAAAAAAACCTGTGCATTGGTAAGTTTTATTTCTAAGTACTTATCGTAGTCATAAAATACTAAAACAATAATGTGAAGAAATCTACAAAATTATATATCAAAAATCAAAAGCATAAAAGGCAAAAACTACAACACTTCAATTTAATAACTAATCATAGTACAATTCTAGATTACTATAAAAGATTTCATAAAATTTTTTTTATCTAAATCAAAAGAATAACTACCCTATTTGATTATTTATCTGAAAAAGAATAACTAACTTATTGGATTATTTATCTGAAAAACTACCTAGTTAGATTATAAGATATTAACATTATTTAAGGGGGCTAAAACATAGTATTTTAAAAGATTTTAACTAAGTTTTTTAAAAATATATTAAACAATATATATATATATATATATATATATATAAATATAGTAGTTTTATAGTGTGGACCACATCTAAGCTGATGTTTTTTTTTCCAAAAACGTCTTGTGTACGCTGTGTACACATATACAGCAAAAATCCATTTTTTTTTTTGTAAAAAGCATTGGCTTAGATGTGGTTCGCATACGGATCAGTTCACACCATTGAATTTTCTTATATATATATATATATAAAGTAAAAAAAATAAAAATAAAAAAAAAAAACCAAAGAGGTACGGCCAACCCAGGCCATAAATACAATAACTCGACCATGAAAATTCAAAATCAAGCGGCGCCACCTATTGATCAAGTAGTAATTAAGTGGTATTAACAAACATTTTGATGGCCCAAGCAAAAGCAGCTTGGAGAGCCAAAGTTTTATTTTTTTTATTTTTTATTTTTTAAGTGCATAATATTATATTTAACAATGAACAGGACAGAAAGTAGCAGATAATCTTAGCTCCTTATAGTTTGCAAATGAAGGAGTAAAATCCAAAGCATAAACCCTTACAAACATGTAACACACAATACAATTTGACAACAAAACGAAACAAAGCCAGTGAGGATTAAAAAAATAAAAAATAAAAGAGCATATATATATATATATATATATGTATGTATATAGGCATAGCAATCCTTACCCAGATTCGATGAGAAATATATATGGCCCTCCTGCGTCCCAATCGAATTAGACCCTATCTCCACCTTTCCCCTTGTTGGTTTTGTTGTTAAACCGGAGCTACTTCTTTTCTCTTTCTCTCTCTCTTTTTTCTTTTTTTATTTCCATAATGAACCGGAATCGGAATTGATTTATCACCAAACCCTAATAATCAAAGAGCTGGTTTCTTTCTCATAAACTTTTCGGCATTTCTCTCCCTAGAATTCAATTGTTCGATGGCATGGCGTAATCTTTAATATTCTCTTAAATTTTTATTTTTAATGTTATTTTTTTCCAAATGAAAACTCCGCCATAAATACAATAACTCCGCCATGAAAATTCAAAATCAAGCGGCGCCAACTATCGATCAAGTAGTAATTAAGTGGTATTAACAAACATTTTGACGGCCCAAGCAAAAGCAGCTTGGAGAGCCAAAGTTTTATTTTATTTTATTTATTTTTATTTTTTATTTTTTAAGTGCATAATATTATATTTAAGAATGAATAGGACAGAAAGTAGCAAATAATCTTAGCTCCTTATAGTTTGCAAATGAAGAAGTGAAATCCAAAGCATAAACCCTTACAAACATGTAACACACAGTACAATTTGACAACAAAACGAAACAAAGCCAGTGAGGATTAAAAAAGAAAAGAAAAAAAGAGCATATATATATATATACAGATGTATATATATATATATATATATATATGTATATAGGCATGGCAATCCTTACCCAGAATCGATGAGAAATATATATGGCCCTCCTACGTCCCAATCGAATTAGACCCTATCTCCACCTTCCCCCTTGTTGGTTTTGTTGTTAAACTGGAGCTACTTCTTCTCTCTCTCTCTCTCTCTCCCTCTCTTCTTTTTTTTTTTTTTTTTTTCCCCCATAATGAACCGGAATCGAAATTGGTTTATCACCAAACCCTAATAATCAAAGAGCTTGTTTCTTTCTCATATACTTTTCGGCATTTCTCTCTCTACAATTCAATTGATTCGATGGCATGGCGTAATCTTTAATATTCTCTTAAATTTTTTATTTTTAATGTTTTTTTTTTCCAAATGAAAACTGTTTCTACTTTGGAATTTAATATTCTCTTAAATTTTTATTGGAGTGATCGGTAATCTTTTTTGGAATTTATTATTATTATTAATAATTTGAAGTATAACTGTTTTTTACTGTTTCGATGCTACTGCTGTTACTTAGACATAATCCCAATGAAACAGTAAGTTCGAAGTGTGACTGTTTTTTACTGTTTCGATGTCTCAATTTTAATATTCGTTGGACTCAGTCCAAGCTTTAGGCTGGGTTGCCTTTTGACCATGCCTAGTTGCCGACGGCCTTTTCCGCTTTTTCCGCAGGTTAAACCGCCAGCACTGAATCCGACAAGAGAAGCATCTATATGTGAGAGAGAGAGAGAGAGAGAGAGAGAGAGAGAGAGGGCGTATACAAATTGGCTTGGGACATCGTAGTGTTGTTGCCAAGAACCATCTTCCAACTATCTGCATGGGGCCATGACAATAACAGTTTCATCGCGCGATTGGCTTTCACCAAAAAAAAAAAAAAAATATTAATAATAAAAAAAAGAATTTTTTTTTTGATTATTATTATTTTTTTTAATGCTCTAGACAGGGATCCCTATTTATGATCTTGAGAAAACAATAGAAAACATAGCTATAGAACAATAAATCACAGAAGTATAGGATGAATTAAAAATCTTAAATTACAAAAATTATATTATAACCATATAACTACTTACATTTTACTTTGATCATTGGAGAACTACTATTTACATTCTTTTTTTCTCTTTTGCGGTATTTTAGAAGTATATTTTAGACTATTTATTTGAAATCACAACTTATAAATTTATCCCCAAAAAAAAAAAAAATCTCAATGTATGAATTATTTTTTTTTGGGGATAAATATGAATTAATATTTACATATGTACTTATGGTTAAAGAACTTTTATATTATGTTTGGATTGAGGGAAATAGGAAGGAAATCATTCAAATCCCTTATTTGGATAGTTAAAATAAAATAGAAAGGAAAGTGAGAGAATTGATCTTTTTATTCTAGTAAGTCTGTTTTCCATCCAAAATTAAGAGGAAAGGAAAATATTTTAATAAAATTTTCAATATTTCAAAATTACCAATATTATTATTATCTAATTAACTTGCCAGAGATGTACATTATGGTTAATTTTGTAACTAACTTATTTGGGGAAACGTTTCCTTCCCTTTTCATTTACTAATTATCCAAACAACAATTATTAATAAATATTATCATTTCCTTTCTTTTCCTTTTCTTTCTTTATTAAATTTATCATTTTTTTTCTTTTCCTGCCTTCAATCAAAACAGAGTGTTATAGTAATGTGATGAAACTGACGTTTTTTTTAATGTAGCTCGTGTTATACTTGTATTTTTCAAACTATTATACTTGTATTTTTCAAGCTATGCTTATATAATATTCTTACTCTATACTGTTGATGACAAGTCTTTTCAAATTTTGGTCAATTTTTTACTATTCAAAATGTCAAAAATGGCTGCTCCTTATGCGTTCTTTTTTTTTTTTCCCCTTTAAATTCTATTTATATAATCCATACATAACCCCAGTAGTACCTACAGATAAAAACATGTTCAATGACAACAACAACCTCCTTGGCCACTACAATTCCAAATATGTATATATATACATATATATATATATATATATATACTTCATATGGCATATAAATATGGAATTTCCGGATACGAATTTTAGAATTCTCGCGCGGAAAACAAGATCAGGAGCCTCTGGCAAGAAAGTTAGTGGGGTTTTAATAGGGAAAATAGGAGATAGTGAAGAACGCAATATTCTACACTTGCATTACAAAGGGGCTGCATCAACAATATTGAAAATGTGTTCACACTTTTATGATACCAAAGGGAAAAGACATGACATGAATAATATATCTCAAAAACGATTAATGTTTGAGAAAGTGATTGAGGATATGGAACACAATGGTCTTAGACCCTTTGCATTTGCTTGTGGACAAACAGATATTGAGGAAATTAAAGAAGATACTGGATTGGACTTGTTGGCAATTATAGGTCTGAAATACCATTGTCAGAATGAGATCAAGTCCGAGATGGAAGCTTTGAGAAAAGCTGGAGTAACTATTAAAATGGTATCAGATGATGAGTTACCAGCAGTAAAAGCCATAGCTTGGGAGCTAGGATTATTCTCTAGCCAGAGTTCAAACATTAATGTGGCTATGGAAGGTCAAGAAATTCGAGAAATGACTGAGTCATCATCAAGGATCGAGAAGGTAAATCAGACTACTGTGATGGGAAATTGTCTCCCTAATAACAAGTTTCTCATGGTGGAGGACTTAAAGAAAAATGGTCATGTTGTTGCATTCTATGGAAGCTTGACTGCAAGGGATGCTCCAGCTCTAAAAAGTTGTGATATAGTAATCACGGAGAATTTCAGGTGCACTGAAATGGCGAGAGAGCTTTCTGATATTTCCATCAATGATATGTCATCATTGAGTCTGATTTTCAAGTATGGTAGATGTGCTTACCACAACATCCAGAAGTTCTTTCAGCTTCAACTCACCGCCTTGATATCCGCGTTGATAATATCCTTTGCCTTCACCATACATTCCGGGGACTCCCCATTAACAGCATTGCAATTGATATGGACGAATTTGATTATTTACCTTCTCGGCGGCTTCATGATGGTGATGAACTTGGAGGGTGATACGTCCCAGATCAGCCTGCTGCTAAGAGGAATCAATCACTTGTAACCAAAGTGATATGGAAAAACATAGCCACTCAAGTTTCATACCAGGCCCTTCTATTTCTCATAATTGAATTTGTTGGTAATGTTTTGCCTAGTTTGGGGGAACAAGGGGTGAGGAAAACCATGATCTTTGATACTTTCATCCTCTGCCAAATTTTCAATCATTTCAATGTGATAGACTTGGTAAAGAAGGAAGTGTTAAAGGTTGTCTTCCACAAATACTACTGTTTTCTGGTAGCTTTGGGGACTGTTATGGTCATGCACATATTGATTGTTGAGGTTGGAAAAGATGTAGCCAGTTGTGTGAGACTGAATGCAGTGCAATGGACTTTCTGTTTCCTTCTTGCTGCTTTTTCATGGGGTTTTGATTGGGCAATGAAACAGGTTTTGGCTTCCCTTCAAAGTTATATATAAAGGTCGGCTTTTGATTCCTATGTGTCAGACCTTTGTATTTCAAAGTTATAATATATAAATATTAAATATATATCTATATATATATATATATATATATATATAAAATTAAATAATATATATATATATATATATATATATATATATATATATATATATATATATATATATAATTAATTTTGCCATAGGAACATGCATGCTTATCTCATAGTGTTAAAAATTATATGCCTCTTCATATATAAAGGGCATTGATATGTACATCATAAAATAAGCATAAATGTCCACTGTAATAAAACTGTATGTTCATATATTTGCATATGGGTCTACATTTTCCATATATTATTATGGATAATGTTTATAGTACTTTTGTTCTTCGCATGTCAACATGGTTCAGAAGTGTGTAATCTAGATCTTAATCTATGTATATGTCATGGGAGGGCAACTGATGACGATGATGGAGTTTCTCCCTAAAATATGAATAACTAAATTTATATATAAGCTCCTTTTGTTTTTATGTTTCAGTGATTATTTTCCTTGCTGTTCTAATTATATCGACTAGAATTAATTATTACTGAAGCTTGCAATCTTGCTAAATTCCTGCTCTTATTTATAGTATGTCATCTCTCGCACTAGTACTAATTGACAGATCACTTGACAATAGTTTAATAATTATTTTTTATTTTTATTGTTTTAAAAGAGAAAATGTACAATTTCTTGTTCGAAACCAAGTTCCCTAATCCTTTAATGAACAATTAATTAACTAATAAAAACACATTTTCCCAGGACCATGTATATTTAATTTATTTTGTTAATTAGAAAAAAAATTGACATAGACACTTGTCTCTCTTCACCTAATTTTTCTTTTGGTTTCTGTTCTATTAATTAAATATATCTTCTTTTAACTGTCATGCATGGCCAAATTTTGATTTTATATATGATATTTGAACAAATTTACCAAACAAGGAGTGGACATGGACAATTTTTTGAGGTTGAGAAAGTAATTTTCTTTTTTTAATATAGATTACATGTAACACCAATATGATAAAATTGAAATGATACGAACAAGACTAATGTTGTAACACCCCGTCCCGAAGTACATCGGAAATTTTTTTTCACGTTGACTGGGTTTGACCGCCGTTGACTGAGAGGGTCAAAATTTGACTTTTTGATCCGGATGAAATTTATCTTTGATCGGGGTACCATTGCAAAGTATGCATCGACTCGAGTCCATAGACTAGTAGCACGTAAAAAACAGAGCTACATTTTGAAAGATATGGGCAAAACAAGTTAATGTCTGAACTGCCCAAGGGGTGCCCAAGTTGACTTTTTGTTCGTGCAAAGTTGAACTTTGACTCGTGCATGGTTGTGAAGTACTTGTTGATATAAGTTTATAGACTAGTGGCATGCCTAAAACGGATATGTGGTTTATAAGTTATGGATTTACAAAGGTTTTTTTTTAATACTGTATTTTTTTAATACTGTATTATTTTATATATATATATATATATATTTATTTTTATTTTTATTTTCTTTTTCTTTTTTTTTTCCTTTTCCCCCACGTGGGAAAATGCCCCCACAGGCTTCTTCCTTCTTCTCCTTCTCTCTTCATTTCTCCTTGCCGTCAATCTCTCTCTCTCTTTGCTGCATCTTTTCTGACCATCGGACGGCCACACGCGCGGGCCACCGGTGAAGCCCAGTCGTTGGTGAGCTCAGCTGCCAAGTTTGGCGACCGGCCAACCGGTGACGCGCCCAAATCGGTTGCTCAAGCCGCGGCGGCCCAATTTGTTTTTCCGGTGATTTCGTCATTTTCCGGCCAACCCAGCTCGATTTCATATCCTATTCCCCCTATTTTGGACCTCCTGAGCTCGATTTTGAGGTCCATTCAGCTCAATTCCCTGCGGTTTGGGAGACACAACAAGTTGAAGTTCGGCCGAAACCTTCAGTCCACTTTCCGGCCACCTCCGGTCGAGTTGAGTCCAACGGCGATCGGTAACGTATTCCTCATCCACTTAGCTTTCCGTTGATACCTTATTTACGAATTTTGGTTACCGTTTGTGTTAGCTTCCCCGAGTATCGGGTATTATTTATTCGAATAAAATATTAATTTATTTGATTCTATGTAATATTATTATTTTAGGAGCACGTGTGAGTCGTAGAATTGATCCTATGGAGAATCTTGGTTGGATTGCGTGCTCGAGGTGAGTGACCCACCTTCAAACTTAATTTTGGGTGTTTAATTATATGTATTTTATGCTAATTGATTATTTGAAAATGTGATATTTCATGTGTTAATTGTATATAATTGAAATGTATGTGTATTAAATCATAATTTGATTTTGATAGATTATGAAGATTTTATTTTTATGAAATTCTATTTTAAAGAAATTATGAATTTGAATTGTTGAATTAATTTGTGTTTTATAAAAATGTATTTATATTTTGATGAATTGTGGAATTTAATTATATTTTGAATTTTGAGGAATTTACGAAATATTTATTTTAAATTGTTGTTAATTTCATTGATGGATTTATTATGTGTTTGAAAATGTATATTTATGAGAATTTTGATTATTGTGGATTTTATGAGGTTGAAATGACATATTTGATTCAAATTGTTTTTTTTTTTTTTGGAAGATTTGAGGAAGAAATATTGATTTAAATTATTATGTTCAAAAATATTTATGCCATTGGAAAATTTGTATATTTAAATTGATGGAATTGAGAGTTGATGGATTTGAAATTGATGGAATTTATTATGACGATGATTTATAAAGGAATTGTGGAAAATTTACGGGTTTAATTGGATAGAATAAACCCGATAGTATTTGTGAGATTTTGAGATTTGAAAATAAAAATATTGATTTTATGATTTTTAGATGCACTATACACGTACTAGTGTTCTTTATACATGGATATGATTAGCGTGCAGGTGGATGCGGTGAGTGCGCAGGTGGGTGTGAGTAGCGCACAGGTGATTATGGGGTTATCCTGTGGTTGCCATCGGACGAGGGTAGGCCGCCTCTCCATGGCCGGGATGCCTCTTTGCAGCGACGCGGTGGGACGCCACATGATCGTATGTCGGTTTCTCTCTTTAACCTCCTGTATGGTGGTGCCTGGGACGCTGGGTACCGTTGGCGCCAATGATATATAGTGGGTGCATGATATGGTTTTCACGACATGATTTTAGTTATACAATATTTTAGAATTTTATTTAAATTAAAATGTTTTTAATAGTGTTTTATAAATTAAATTGTTTTGGTATTCTAAATTGAGTTTTATTGTTAATTTTTTGGTTTTATTTATTTATTTAAATATTTCTTGGATCATTTTTGTTAATATAATTTTTTTTGTGTTTTCGTATTAATTGTTTACAATACTTTATTTCCAATTTAATATTTGTCATTAGTCTTATTTTTATAATTATTTCTCACTAAAATTTTTGGATGGTTAATTTATTGCCTTCTAATTAAATACGTTTTGGATTTTTGGGGAATAAAATGTTGGGTTTTGCGAAAACGTTTTAAAAATGGAACTTTTCCAACTGAGTGAATTGTGAGGGTTTTGAGGGAAAATATTATTTTTAACTATCTATTATTTATTTACTTATTTCTTATTAATCAATTAACTAAGTTATTTACCCTTTTATTATTATTATTATTGTATAGTAATTGGGTTACTCACTGAGATGATTAGCATCTTATATTTTTAAATTCCGTTCCCTTAAGCCCAGGTTAGTTGACGTTGATTGTCCGAGGGTGAGCTCGACGTCTTGGTTCGTTGTCAAAGACCAAAAGGCTTTTCCTTTCATTACTATCTTGTATTATTTCTTTTTATCTTATATTGTAATAAATTTCATAATCAATTGTACTAATAACTCTCTGTATACTGTTTGGACGTTTATTTATTTAATTTTGCATTGGTTCCCTGTCATTTATTTGAAGTCCTGCAAATTGTGGTAATACTTGTGGTAAGGTGGGAGGAATAAGATGGTGTATATAGAAGTGTATTTTTAGTGCAGGGAAATTATGGTAAGTCCAACCCTCAGGGGAGGTTCTGCCGGATTTTCCATTGGAGGATCCGGTAGGGTTTCTCTGGGATCAAGATTTTTCTGGGGTTCCAGTAAGGGATCTTGGACGGGTCCTGACAAATGTGGCACTCTATATGGATGACATGCATAAATCAAGAAATTGTCTACATTTTACTCAGAAAAAAAAGAAACATTGTCCACGCCTACTACAGTGGGATTGTTTTGTTTTTGATATTTGATATTTGAAATAGGAATTTTTTTACTTTTGTTTCTTTGTTTTTCTTTTAAATTAAGTTTTTATATCATTTTGTTAAATGGCCGACAATTTTCAAACTTCCAATCAAAAGAGTGAATGGTGATGAAAATGTTGGTATCGACAAAAATGTCTAAGATATAATTTTATAAAAATTTCAATGGAAATATTAATATTGATAGAAATATTGCAAAAATTAAAAAAAATAAATATGTAACTTAGAACACAAATTTTGTTTATGAGATTTTAATACAGTAAAATAATAATAATAATAATAGTTTATAAATATTAAAAATTATTGTATATAAAGCAAATATAGTGCTTGTTACTACCAAAGTATAATAAATTTAATAAATATTAAGGGGTATATTTGGATGTGGTCTTGGAGCTACAATGAGTGCTTTCAGGAGTAAAAATAAATAAATAAATATAAAATTTGTGATTATATTTGATAAAAAAACTAAAAAGTATTTTTTTGGCCAAAAATAAAATAAAATAAAATAAATAAGCACCAAAGGTGCTTCTTTAAATAAGTGTTTCAGGATTGGGAAAAAAGAGGCATTCCATGCATAGATTAAAAAATAAAAATATTGAAAATAGATTAAAAGTGTTTTTTATTTTGTACAATTAAACATTTTATCACTTATTTTATAAAATACTTTTAAGTGTTATAAAAATAAATGTTTACAAAAAAGCACTTCCAAACATGCTTTGAGATACATAATATTTTCAAATATAATTCATAATGTATCATTAATATTAAAAAGTACTCATTAGTTATTCAAATTGATAACCATATGCAGATGTTTGATGGGTATAACGATAGGTATTCGAGCTTATCATGTCGGAGAAATTTTCCATCCAATTGTAGATGTGCCAAAAATATTTTTTCTATCAATACTAACCATTTATCCAAGTAGAGAAGGTAATATGGATTCATTTAAAAGATGAATATATTATTTGATTGGAGGTATAAGATAACTAAAAACACCACTACCATAACCATTCACTACGTGAAAATTTAGATCTAGCGACACTCATTTAGCAACGCTACGAAACAAACACATCTGAAAAAACAAAACCGCAACTCTGAGGTTAATGCATCACTAAAAATTCAATAAATATATGACGTACTATATAGATTGTGCGTTGCCTGTTCTCTCCTCCACTTTTTGTTTTAGTTCTTTTAATTAATCTAATTTTAATTCAACAACAAATAACCTATAAAAATATTAGAGCAACATAACTGAGGTTGTTTTTTTTTTCTTTTTTGTTATACGTGTAACAGGCGACGCACCAGTAAGATTGTGCGTCGCCTATTCTCTCTTCACTTTTTTTTTTTTTTAGATCTTTTAATCAATCTAATTTTATTTTAATAATAACAATCAATAAAAATATTAGTGCACAAAAAATGAGGTTTTTATATATATATATATATATATATATAGAGTTAACAGGCGACGCACTAATAAGATTGTGCGTCGCCTGTTCTCTCTTCACTATTTTTTTTTTGATTTTTTAATAAAATCAAAATAGGACCATAACAAGAATTGAACCCAGAACCTCTTACACTCTCAAGAAATCACCACACCATCAAGTCAAATAACTTGTATGTACTAATGCAACAAAAACTGCTTAATATAGTGTTAGGCTACGAATTACTTAAAGAGTACGTCGCCAAATAGATGAACAGGCGATGTATTCTTCAACAAATGCGTCGCCTATTCTTTTTTTTTTCAAATATTTAAAAAAAAATAAAATCAAAATAGGACCATAACAAGAATTGAACCCAAAACCTCTTACATTCTCAAGAAATCACCATACCACTAAGCCAAATGACTTATATGTATTAATACAGCAAAAAGTGGTTAATATAGTATTAGGCGATGCACTATTCAAACAATGCGTCGCCAAATACAAGAATAGACGACGCATTCTTCAACAAATGAGTCGCTTGTTCTTTTTTTTTTCAATTTTTTTGTTTAAACATTTAAAAACAATAAAATCAAAATAGGGCCATAATAAGAATTGAACCCAGGACCTCCTACTCTTTCAAAAAATCACCACACCACCAGGCCATATGACTTATATGTACTGATACAGCAAAAATTGATTATATAGTGTTAGGCGACGCATTATTCAAACGTCGCCAAATACAAGAACGTTGCTTCAACAAATGTGTCGCCTGTTTTCTTTTTTTTTTTTTTTTTTTTTTTTAACTTTTTTGTTTAAACATTTAAAAAAAAAAAATCAAAATAGAGCCATAACAACAATTGAACCCAGGACCTCCTACATTCTCAAGAAATCACCACACCACCAGGCCAAATGACTTATATATATTGATACAGCAAAAATTGGTTAATATAGTGTTAGGCGACGCATTATTCAAACAATGCGTCGCCAAATACAGGAACAAGTGACGCATTCTTCAACAAATGCGTCGCCTGTTCCTTTTTTTTTTTTTTTTTTAAAATTTTTTTGTTTAAACATTTGAAAAAAATAAAATCAAAATAGGAGCATCACAAGAATTGAACCCAGGACCTCCTACACTCTCAAGAAATTTAAAAACTAATTATAATAGGATTCTAGATTACGATAACAAATATCATAAAAAAGGAAAACTAAATTATCTAAATCAAAAGAATAATTATCTTACTGATTTATTTATCTAAAAAACTACTTTATTAGATCATAAACTATTAACATTATTTAAGGGGGCCAAAAAATTTTAACTAAGTTTTTTAAAAATATATTAATCGATATTATATATGAAAAGTTTTAATTAAACTACCAAAAAAACTCTATACAATCTCCATTTTTTAAAACTCTTCCTCTACCCCTAAGCCTTTTCATTTTCATTTTTTTTTCTTTTTAAGAAAAAACCTTCTTTCCTCTAATATGCAATGTCATCCTATGATAGTGCCAATTGCAGATCTACGGTGACATGTTTTTTTAATAAAAAATTTAGCGATATGGAACTTTAAAGCTTTTTTTTTTTTTTTGGTTAATCTATGAAGTGTTTCAATTTTAGCTCTTTTTTTTTTTGGAAAAATTAGAAAAAAATGTAAAGTAAAAGGTCTTAAGAATTTTTTAGGCGACTTAGTAGACTTTTAAAAGTAGATTGCATTGCACTAACAACTAGATGCTTCATGGGAATGCATAAGAATTAATTGAGAAAAAGAAGAAATAAAAAACTTGTATGTCACTAGAGCCTAGCTGGCGTTGGAGAACCATTAGATCCTCATTGTAGGTATGCTGGAACTTGAAAGCAAAGTGACAGCGACTTTTTTCTGATGGTGGAGGCGGTGAGTACTACTATATCTATAAAACCCAAACCCTAATAGAAGAAAGAAAGAAATAAGGAGAGAAGAAGGCAGAGGGACTTTTGGTATATTATTATATATGACAATTGTATACAGTGTTAAATTACCACTGATTCTAAAAATTTAAACTAGTAGTATGTAGATTTATTATATATTTATTACATATATCAGGCTTTATATCTAACATACAGTTCAAATGAAATTGTAAAAACAACCTCTTATTATATCTATATATATATATATATATATATGAAGTAAAAAAATTAATAATAATAAATTGAAAACCTTGGGGACATGGCCAACCCAGCCATACGTACAATAGCTCCGCCATAAAAATTTGAAAAATCTAGCGGCGCTAGCAATCCATCAAGTAGTAATTGAGTGGTACTAACTAACATTTTGATGGCCCAAGCATAAACATCTTGGAGAGCCAAAGCTATTTTTTTTTTAAGTCCATAATATTTTATCTAAGATTGAACAGGATAGAGAGTAGCAGATAATCTTAGCCCCTTATAGTTTGCAAGTGAAGAAGTAAAATCCAAAGCATAAACCCTTATAAACATGTAACATACAACAACACAACACAATTTGACAACAAAACAAAGCCAATGAGGATAATAAAAATAAAAAATAAAAAAGAGCATATATATATATATATATATATATAGGCGTAGCAATCCTTACCAAGAATCGACGAGAAATATTTATATATATGGCCCTCTTGCATCCCAATCGAATTAACCCTCTCTCCACCTTCCCTGTTGTTGGTTTTGTTGTTAAACCGGAGCTACGTGTTTTTTTTTTTTTTTTTTTTTTTTTTTTTTTTTTTTTTTTAACGAATCGGAATCGGAATTGTTTATCAACAAACCCTAAAAACCCCCATTGTCAAAGAGCTGATTTCTCTCTCATAAACTTTTCGGCATTTCTCTCTCTATAATTCGATGATTGTATCGATGGCATGGCGTAATCTTTAATTTTCTTTTAATTTTTTTATTTGTATTGTTATTATTATTATTTTTTCTTTTCAAGTAAAAACTGTTTCTACTGTGTCGGTGCGTCGTTCACGCCTTTTTTTTTTTTTTTTGGTGAATATATTTCGTTCACACATTGGGCTGCTTTTGTTCATTGGATTGATCGGTAATATTTGTTAGAATTTATTTTTATTATTATTAGTTTGAAGTATAACTGTTTTCTACTGTTTGGATGTGTGCCTATAATACTACTGCTATTTAAGCATAAACAAACAGTAGTTTTGAAGTATAACTGTTTTCTACTATTTTTGTGTCTCAATTTTAATATTCATTGGATTGAGTCCAGGCGTTGGGCTGAGTTGCCTTTTGACCATGACTAGTTGCCCAAGCATTTTTCTGCTTTTTTTTCCAAAGGTTAAACGGCCAGCACTGAATCCGTGTAGAGAAACATATATGTGGGAGACAGAGAGAGGGTGTATACAAATTGGCTTGGGACATCGTAGTGTTGTTGCCAAGAACCATCTTCCAACTATCTGCATGGGGCCATGACAATAACAGTTCCACCGCGTGTTTGGCTTTCACAATAGAAAACAATTAATTAATATTTTTTGATGCTTTAGATGAGGTCCCTATTTATGATCATTAATTATTTCAGAAAACAGTAGAATACAAAGTTATAGAACAATTCATTACTGAAGTATAGAATGAATTAAAAGTTTTAAATTACAAAAATTATATTATAACCATATAACTCATATGTACTTACATTTCACTTTGATCATTGGATAATCACTATTTAATTAATTTATTTTTTTCTCTTTTCGCAATATTTTAAAGTGTATTTAGACTATATATTTGAAATCACAACTTATAAATTGACCATAAAAATAAATCACAATGTATGAATTTATTTTTTTTGATAAACATGAATGAATATTTAACTACATATTTATTTATGGTTAAAGAACTTTTACATTATGTTTGGATTGAGAGAATAAGAAGGAAAGTGAGGAAACTGATTCTTTTATTTTAATAAGTCCATTTTCCAACTAAAATTGAGAGGAAAAGGAAGGAAAGGAAAACATTTTAATTAATTTTTTTTTCAATATTTCAAAATTACCCATATTTTTATTATTATCTAATTGACTTGTTAGAGATGTAAATAATTTATTTTTGAAACATTTCCTTCCCTTTCCATTTATTAATTATTCAAACAACTATTATTAATAAATATTATCATTTCTTTTCTTTTCCTTTTCCTTCTTCATAAACTTATTATTTTTATTTTTTTCCTTTTCCTCCCTTCAATCCAAACGGAGTGTTATAGTAATGTGATGAAACTGAATTTTTTTCTTTTGATGTGGTTTCTGTATTATACTTGTATTTTTCAAACTCTAGTTGTCAGGACCCGTCCAAAGTTCCCCACCGGAACCCTAGACAAGCCCTGATCCCAGGGAAACCCTACCGGACCCTTCTGTGGAAGATCCGGCAGAACCTCCCCTAAGGGATGGACTTACCACAAAATTTCCTGCACTGAAAACACACTTCTATAATTGTTCCCTTATTCCTCCCACAGTACTACGAACTGGTTCCACAAATTTCAGCACTCCAAAATAAAAATACAGTAATCCAGTGCAGTACAAATACATAAGTGTCCCATACAGTATACAGAGCTTTATGAAGTACTACAAAATACAGAATACAGTAAAAGTGAAAGAAATAGTACAACTGCAGTAAAAGAAGAACAAGGTACTGCACGAACAAATACAGCGAGGAAGATCGAGTCCGCTCCGAGTGAACACCGACAACCTGGTACCTAGAGGAACAGAATTTAAGAGTGTGAGATGCTAATCATCTCAGTGAGCGACCCTACTACTCTACACTATCATACCACGGTAATAGGTATATAAATAATAATTATTTGGAAATAATAATGTCTCTCAAAACCCTTACAATTCTCTCAGTTGGAAAGGTTCCCCTTTTAAAACATTTTCACAAAACCCTTTATTCATATTTCCCGAAACCAAGACATCAATTAAATACCAGAAGCGGTAACAACTATATCTTTAATTCCAATTCAGTTTCCAAACATTTTATTTTTAAAACACAGTTCTGAAAATCATTTGATGCACCCACTATATACCAGTGGCGCCAACAGTACCCAGCGTCCCAAGGTACCGCCAGACAGGAGGTTATAGAAAGAAACCGGCATACGGTCGCGTGGCGTCCCACTGCGCCGCTGCTAACCTGGTGTCCCGGCCAAAGGGGGGTGGCCGCCCTCTCCGATGGCATCCACAGGACACCCTCATAATATCAACCGCGCGCTACTCACACCCACCTGCGCGCTAATCACAACCGTGTGCACACTAACCATATCACATATACCATATCACATAATCAGAACACCAGTACGTGCACGGTGCATCTAAAAATCATAAAATCCACAATTTAAATTATAAAACAAATTTCACATTTTTCATAAACATAGCGGGCATAATCCATCCGCTTGAACCGGGAATTTTCCCACAATTTCTTTGTAATCAATGCCATAAATTTCATGATTTTCAAATCCACCAACTTTCAAATCCATCAATTCAAATATCCACATTTTCCCAATAGCATAAATAATGCTCAAAATCTCATAATCAAATCTCATAATATTTCATGGGCATATTTTATAAAAATTGAAATCACCAACATAACCAAATATTTTCCTTGAAATATTTGAAATTCAAATCGTGCCCAATTTACCATTAAAACCACACCAATTTCAAAATCCTCAAAACCATAAAATAATTCCACATGGCATAAATTGTAGAATTCGCATTTTCTTAAATCCAATAAATTCATAAATAATTCTACAATAAATTCAATAAATATTTGGCACATAGAAATTAAATTCCAAATATTTAATTCACACATAATATATTCATCAATTAAATTCCTCAAAATTAATTTGAAGGTGGGTCACTCACCTTGTGCACGTATCTCAATCAAGATCCTCCGCAGGATCGACTCCGCTACTTGCACGTGCACCTAAAACATCCACAGTACCAAAACCACAAATATTAATATTTTATTCGGGTAATCCCCAAATGGGTACCCGAGGAGCGAACACCAAACGATAACTAAAATTTACGAATGATATACCGAATCGAAGCTCGAGTGGTGCTAATCACAGATCCGGTCTTAATTTCCGATGATCGTACCCGACGGGGTCGGAATTTTATCGGGAAGCTTTTCGGGTTTCGGCTCTGCAATTCTCCCAAACCGTCGCGAATTGGTGGAAACGGAAGTCGGATTTGGGTTCAGGAGGTCGAACACTGCGGACTGGAGCTGGCCGAAATTTTCGGGGTACTTGTCAGGACCCGTCCAAAGTTCCCCACCGGAACCCTAGACAAGCCCTGATCCCAGGGAAACCCTACCGGACCCTTCTGTGGAAGATCCGGCAGAACCTCCCCTAAGGGATGGACTTACCACAAAATTTCCTGCACTGAAAACACACTTCTATAATTGTTCCCTTATTCCTCCCACAGTACGACGAACTGGTTCCACAAATTTCAGCACTCCAAAATAAAAATACAGTAATCCAGTGCAATACAAATACATAAGTGTCCCATACAGTATACAGAGCTTTATGAAGTACTACAAAATACAGAATACAACAAAAGTGAACGAAATATTACAACTGCAGTAAAAGAAGAACAAGGTACTGCGCGAACAAATACAGCGAGGAAGATCGAGTCCGCTCCGAGTGAACACCGACTACCTGGTACCTAGAGGAACGAAATTTAAGAGCGTGAGATGCTAATCATCTCAGTGAGCGACCCTACTACTCTACACTATCATACCACGGTAATAGGTATATAAATAATAATTATTTGGAAATAATAATGTCTCTCAAAACCCTTACAATTCTCTCAGTTGGAAAGGTTCCCCTTTTAAAACATTTTCACAAAACCCTTTATTCATATTTCCCGAAAACCAAGACATCAATTAAATACCAGAACAGTAATATTATATTTTTAATTCCAATACAGTTTCCAAACATTTTATTTTTAAAACACAGTTCTGAAAATCATTTGATGCACCCACTATATACCAGTGGCGCCAACAGTACCCAGCGTCCCAAGGTACCGCCAGACAGGAGGTTATAGAAAGAAACCGGCATACGGTCGCGTGGCGTCCCACTGCGCCGCTGCTAACCTGGTGTCCCGGCCAAAGGGGGGTGGCCGCCCTCTCCGATGGCATCCACAGGACACCCTCATAATATCAACCGCGCGCTACTCACACCCACCTGCGCGCTAATCACAACCGTGTGCACACTAACCATATCACATATACCATATCACATAATCAGAACACCAGTACGTGCACGGTGCATCTAAAAATTATAAAATCCATAAATTTAAATCATAAAACAAATTTCACATTTTTCATAAGCATAGCGGGCATAATCCATCCGCTTGAACCGGGAAATTCTCCACAATTTCCTTATAATCCATACCATAAATTCCATGATTTTCAAATCCACCAACTCCCAAATCCATCAATTCAAATATCCACATTTTTTCCAAGCATAAATAATTTCTCGAAATATCATAATCAAATCCCATAATATTTTATGGGCATATTTCATAAAAATTGAAATCACCAACATAACCAAATATTTTCCTTGAAATATTTGAAAATCAAATCGTACCCAATTTACCATTAAAACCACACCAATTTCAAAATCCTCAAAACCATAAAATAATTCCACACGGCATAAATTTGTAGAATTCGCATTTTCTTAAATCCAATAAATTCATAAATAATTCTACAATAAATCCAATAAATATTTGGCACATAGAAATTAAATTCCAAATATTTAATTCACACATAATATATTCATCAATTAAATTCCCCAAAATTAATTTGAAGGTGGGTCACTCACCTTGTGCACGTATCTCAATCAAGATCCTCCGCAGGATCGACTCCGCTACTTGCACGTGCACCTAAAACATCCACAGTACCAAAACCACAAATATTAATATTTTATTCGGGTAATCCCCAAATGGGTACCCGGGGAGCGAACACCAAACGATAACTAAAATTTACGAATTATATACCGAATCGAAGCTCGAGTGATGCTAATCACAGATCCGGTCTTAATTTCCGATGATCGTACCCGACGGGGTCGGAATTTTATCGGGAAGCTTTTTGGGTTTCGGCTTTGCAATTCTCCCAAACCGTCGCGAATTGGTGGAAACGGAAGTCGGATTTGGGTTCAGGAGGTCGAACACTGCGGACTGGAGCTGGCCGGAATTTTCGGGGTACTCGCCGGAACAGTACTTTCCGGCGGGCCGCCACGTCACCGGCAACCGTCGCCGGAACAGTAATTTCCGACGGTGGCCGTTTGCTGTGAAATTTTGCAGATTTGTAGATCGTGAGGAGAGCAATCCAACGGGACCGACGGTGAGCAAAACGGAGGTCGGACGGCGGAGAAATCACCGTTTGAAGATTTTCGACCCCTCGCCGGAAAACGCTCCGATCCCGGCGCGTCGGTGGTCCGATGGTCGTGATTTTTGGTGGGTAGGCCGGACTTGAAGAGAGGATCAAGGCTGTCAGGCGCGTGTGGCCGGAAAATGGCCGGAACAGTGCCGATTCGCGGTGGCCGGCGGTGGAGGGGAAAAATCGCCGCCAAACTTCGGACGTCCGATCCGGGCGCGTCCGGCGGCCGTTTGCCGTGAAATTTGGAGGTTTTGCCGGAAATGAGGTGGGCAACCTTTCTGTCCGGCGCGTGTACAGTAACTCGGCCGGAACAGTGGCAAAATCCGGTGGCCGGCGGTGGCTCTCTCTTTCTCTCTCCTCTCTCTCTTTCTCTCTCTTCTCTCTCTTTCTCTCTCTTCCCCGAGTGTTTTAACAAATAAAACCCCTGCATGACACTGTTCATGCCACGTGGACCAATCAGAAACTGACACGTGGCGTTTCACTGTTCACCGACCCAAAAAAAATATTAAAATAATACGGTATCCGGTAAACTTCAAACGTCCATAACTTTTTAACCGGATGTCCGTTTTGAGCGTGCCGCTAGTCTGTGAACTCGTATCGACGAGCACTTCACAACCATGCATGAGTCAAAGCTCAATTCCCCATAAACAAAAAGTCAACTCCGGCACCCCTTGGACAGTTTGGACCGCAACTTGTTTCGTCCATAACTTTCAAACCGTAGTTCCGTTTTCGACGTGCTACTAGTCTACGAACTCAGGGCGTCATGCACTTCGCCACGGTACCCTGGTCAACTCGAAATTCCCACCGAGTCAAAAAGTCAACTTTGACCCCTTCAGTCAACGGTCAACGGTCAACCTCGGTCAACGTGCACGGATTCCGGTGCGATTCGGGACGGGGTGTTACAGCCTTCCCCCCTTACAAAAATTTCGTCCTCGAAATTTCCGCACGTCACTGGAACAGATACGGGTACTGCTCACGCATCTGTGCTTCGGGTTCCCACGTTGCTTCCTCGACCAAGTGGTTCCGCCATAAAACCTTAACTAGAGGAATAGTCTTGTTGCGTAGCGTGCGTTCCTCGCGATCCAAAATCTGTACTGGCTGCTCCACATACGAAAGATCTTCCCTTATCTCTATATCCGGACTCTCGAGTACGTGCGAAGGGTCTGCAATATACTTCCGTAGCATCGACACATGAAACACGTTGTGTACTCGAGCTAGCTCTTCCGGTAACGCCAACCTATACGCCACCGGGCCAATCCTCTCCGTAACCTCGTAAGGCCCAATATAACGAGGACCCAACTTACCTCGTCGTCCAAAACGTACTACTCCTTTCCATGGAGATAGTTTTAGGAATACCCAATCTCCTACCTCGAATTCCAAATCCTTTCTACGCACATCGGCGTAACTCTTCTGTCTATCTTGGGCAACCTTCAATCGATCCCTAATGATCTTCACCTTGTCCAAGGTCATCCTTAAATACTCAGATCCGACCGCATTAGTTGTTGCAAGGAGCCTCTCTTCTCCTACCTCACTCCAACACAAAGGTGTCCGACACTGCCTCCCATATAAAGCTTCATACGGGGACATTCCAGTACTCGCTTGATAACTGTTGTTGTAGACAAACTCTATCAGTGGCAGTTGTTCATCCCAGCTACCGTTAAATTGCATAATGCAAGACCTTAGCATGTCTTCTAATGTCTGGATTGTGCGCTCTGCTTGTCCATCAGATTGTGGGTGAAAAGCGGTGCTGTAGTTAAGTCTTGCTCCTAGTGCATCAGCCAACTTCCGCCATAGTCGTGAAGTAAAGCGCGGATCTCGATCGGAGACGATGGCTAACGGTACTCCATGAAGACTTACAATGCGTTGCACGAACAACTGGGCTAACTTCTCGGGCGAAAAACGTTCTCGTACCGGTAGGAAGTGTGCCGACTTGGTGAGACGATCAATGATTACCCAAATGCCGTCGTACCTTCTAGGTGTGGAAGGAAGCTTGAATACGAAGTCCATGTTGAGTTCTTCCCACTTCCACACGGGAATCGGTAAAGGTTGGAGTAGTCCCGAAGGCTTCTGTCTTTCTGCTTTCACTTGTTGACAAATCAAACATTTTGATACAAAGTCTGCCACTTCTCTCTTCATACCAATCCACCAATAATACTTAACAAGCGTCCGATACATCTTGGTACTCCCAGGATGCATCGCATACATCGAGCTATGCGCCTCCTCCAAAATCTCCTTTTTGAGTCCTGGGATATCCGGAACGCAAAGTCGTCCTTTATACACGAGGGCTCCATCCCTCCTTATGGAAAATTCCGGATCAAGACCTTCTTGTACCTTGCCCTTAATTGTCCTAAACTTAGGATCTTTCATTTGGGTCTCTACTATACGATCCACCAACACCGGTCGTACCTGGAAGCTAGCCATGAGAACTCCTGAAGGATGCATATGCATTAACACCCCCATCTTCTTCAACTCCACCATGAGAGGTAGTTGGATGACTTGGATGTGAGCAAGGGATTCAGTAGCCTTCCTACTCAAAGCATCTGCCACTACATTCGCCTTACCCGGGTGATAGTCAATCACACAGTCATAATCCTTTAACAACTCCATCCATCGCCTTTGCCTCATATTTAACTCCTTCTGAGTGAAAATATACTTGAGGCTCTTGTGGTCGGTATAGATTTGGCACGCGGCCCCATACAAGTAGTGCCTCCACTTCTTTAGAGCAAAGACTACCGCCGCCAATTCTAAGTCGTGCGTAGGGTAATTCTGTTCGTGCTGCTTCAATTGCCGAGATGCATACGCTACCACCCTTTGATTCTGCATTAGCACGCAACCCAACCCTTGATGGGATGCATCACAATAAACTTCAAAACCTTCATTCCCATCAGGTAAAGTTAAAACAGGTGCGGATGTCAACTTTTGCTTCAACTCCTGAAAACTCTGTTCACACCTGTCCGTCCAACTAAATTCAACATTCTTTCGGGTCAATCTATGAAGCGGCCCGGCAATCCTTGAAAACCCTTCAATAAAACGACGGTAGTAACCCGCTAATCCAAGAAAACTTCGTACCTCCCTCACAGTGGTAGGGCGCTCCCAACTCAACACTGCCTTTACCTTATCAGGGTCCACATAGATACCTTCTGCCGACACGATATGTCCGAGAAAACCCACTTGATTCAACCAGAATTCACACTTGTCGAATTTAGCATATAGCTGATGCTGCCTTAGAGTTTGGAGCACTCTCTTCAAATGCCTCACGTGCTCTTCTTGGCTCCTTGAATAGATCAGAATGTCATCGATAAATACAATGACAAAATGATCCAAGTACGGACGAAACACCCTATTCATCAAGTCCATGAAAGCTGCTGGGGCATTGGTGAGTCCGAACGACATCACTAGGAATTCATAATGTCCGTACCTCGTCCTAAAGGCAGTCTTAGGAATGTCCGACTCTCGGATCCTTAACTGACGGTATCCCGACCTCAAGTCGATCTTGGAGAACACCTTGGCACCTTGGAGTTGGTCGAATAGATCATCTATCCTTGGCAACGGATAGCGATTAGGAATGGTGACCTTATTAAGTTGTCGGTAGTCTATACACAGCCTTAGACTACCATCCTTTTTCTTTACAAACAAAACTGGGGCTCCCCACGGCGATATACTTGGTCTAATAAACCCCTTATCTACCAAATCTTGCAACTGGACCTTTAGCTCCCTTAACTCTGCTGGAGCCATCCGATACGGTGGTAGAGAAATAGGCACGGTGCCTGGAATCAATTCAATGGGAAAGTCAACTTCCCTTTCCGGAGGCAATCCTGGTAACTCCTCAGGAAACACGTCCGGGAAATCCCTCACAACGGGCATGTCTTCCAACCTGACCCCACTTACTCGGGTATCTATCACATGAGCCAAATACCCATGGCAACCTTTATTCAGTAGCTTCTTGGCGGTAAGGGTAGATATCAACCTCGGTAAGGGCCTTCCAACTCCTCCACGGAATACTACTTCTGGCAACCCTGGCCTCCTGAATGTAACTTCCTTGCTGAAACAGTCTACAGATGCATGGTTCCTTGCCAACCAATCCATGCCCAAAATTACATCAAGTCCGGACAGATCCAACAGGATCAAGTCCGCCTCCATCACTTGATCTTCGATGCAGAAGAAACATTCCTTGATTAACTGGCTAGGCCACAAGGATTCTCCTGCAGGAGTGGCTATCTCTACTAGACATTCTAAAGGAGTAGGGGTCATACCGACCCGAGTGACGAATTCCTTGGAGATGAATGAATGTGTTGCTCCCGGGTCTATAAGTACTAATGCATCATTACCAAATATATTCAACGTACCTGCCACGACGTCCGGTGTAGCTAGGGCCTCCTGCTGCGTCATCGCAAACACTCGACCCTGCCCTGTCTGCTGGGGCCTCCGTCCTCTACCCCTGCTCGGTCCAACAGGCTGTGGGACTGATCCCGATGAACCTCCTACTGCATAACTCCCTCGGGAACTCTGACCCCGCGATCCACTGGTCTGATGTGATGGTGGGCTCGCCCCTAACACTCCCGCCTCTCCATAAGGGCAATTTCTCTTAATATGTCCCGCTTGTCCACACTGAAAGCACACACCCTCAAACTGGCAAATCCCATGGTGTGCTCTATTGCAACGTCTGCAGAATGGCTTGGGGCTAAACCCAGAGTGCTGATATGAGCTCGTGCCGCCGCTGATGGAATGGCGCGCTGGTTGGGGCATACGATAGCCGCCTCTCCTCTGAAATCTGCCTCGAGGGCTGAACCCACCACTGTCTGAGCCTGAACTATGACTCTTCTTAGATGCCCCCTGTCGGGGTACCCCGCTGTACGAACCTTCGAACGGTCTGCGCCTCGAGGGTCTGTGTATCTCCGCCTGTCTCTCTAGCTCGAGCGCTGCATCCCTGGCGGACTGATAGGTGGGGTGTACTGACCCAGAAAGGGTGTAGCCGATGCTCTCGTTCAACCCGTCTATGAACCTCACTTTCTTCGCGTGATCATCGGGAATCAAGTGCATGCAGAACTCTGACAGCTCCCGGAACCTCCTCTCGTACTCTGTCACCGTCATGTTTCCCTGGCGCAGTCCCTCGAACTCTCTCCTTCTCGCCTCACGGTAGGCAGGAGGACAGAACTCAGTAGAGAAGGCAAGCTTGAACTGGTCCCACGTATGCCTTCTGCGGGTCTTCTCCATTTGCCACCACTTCCGGGCGTCTCCCTCTAACATGAACCCAGAAATCCTCACCATATCCTCATCGGGGCACTGCATCCCCTCTTCCAAGATTTTCTCCATGCTGGATAGCCACTTCAAGGCTGCAGCTGGGCCTTGGCTTCCATCGAACTCCACGGCTCCTAAACGTCGAGCCTGATCCACGGATCGGTTACTAGAGCTTGAACCTCCTAAGGCTCTAGTTAGCTGAGAGACCAGATCTCTAAGGCTTGATCGACTCCCGGAACTCTCAGCCGAGCGTTCCCGAGTTCTACGTGTGTCCCGCCGACTCATCGTAGTCGATTAAAAACTGAAGAAACAAACAAGAGTTTAGAAACAGGGACACTTAAGCACGATTACAAAAGGAAGGACTTTACGGATGGGCTGTACAGCAATGCACAGTCCCTTAGGATTACAAGAACCTATGCTCTGATACCAACTGTCAGGACCCGTCCAAAGTTCCCCACCGGAACCCTAGACAAGCCCTGATCCCAGGGAAACCCTACCGGACCCTTCTGTGGAAGATCCGGCAGAACCTCCCCTAAGGGATGGACTTACCACAAAATTTCCTGCACTGAAAACACACTTCTATAATTGTTCCCTTATTCCTCCCACAGTACGACGAACTGGTTCCACAAATTTCAGCACTCCAAAATAAAAATACAGTAATCCAGTGCAATACAAATACATAAGTGTCCCATACAGTATACAGAGCTTTATGAAGTACTACAAAATACAGAATACAACAAAAGTGAACGAAATATTACAACTGCAGTAAAAGAAGAACAAGGTACTGCGCGAACAAATACAGCGAGGAAGATCGAGTCCGCTCCGAGTGAACACCGACTACCTGGTACCTAGAGGAACGAAATTTAAGAGCGTGAGATGCTAATCATCTCAGTGAGCGACCCTACTACTCTACACTATCATACCACGGTAATAGGTATATAAATAATAATTATTTGGAAATAATAATGTCTCTCAAAACCCTTACAATTCTCTCAGTTGGAAAGGTTCCCCTTTTAAAACATTTTCACAAAACCCTTTATTCATATTTCCCGAAAACCAAGACATCAATTAAATACCAGAACAGTAATATTATATTTTTAATTCCAATACAGTTTCCAAACATTTTATTTTTAAAACACAGTTCTGAAAATCATTTGATGCACCCACTATATACCAGTGGCGCCAACAGTACCCAGCGTCCCAAGGTACCGCCAGACAGGAGGTTATAGAAAGAAACCGGCATACGGTCGCGTGGCGTCCCACTGCGCCGCTGCTAACCTGGTGTCCCGGCCAAAGGGGGGTGGCCGCCCTCTCCGATGGCATCCACAGGACACCCTCATAATATCAACCGCGCGCTACTCACACCCACCTGCGCGCTAATCACAACCGTGTGCACACTAACCATATCACATATACCATATCACATAATCAGAACACCAGTACGTGCACGGTGCATCTAAAAATTATAAAATCCATAAATTTAAATCATAAAACAAATTTCACATTTTTCATAAGCATAGCGGGCATAATCCATCCGCTTGAACCGGGAAATTCTCCACAATTTCCTTATAATCCATACCATAAATTCCATGATTTTCAAATCCACCAACTCCCAAATCCATCAATTCAAATATCCACATTTTTTCCAAGCATAAATAATTTCTCGAAATATCATAATCAAATCCCATAATATTTTATGGGCATATTTCATAAAAATTGAAATCACCAACATAACCAAATATTTTCCTTGAAATATTTGAAAATCAAATCGTACCCAATTTACCATTAAAACCACACCAATTTCAAAATCCTCAAAACCATAAAATAATTCCACACGGCATAAATTTGTAGAATTCGCATTTTCTTAAATCCAATAAATTCATAAATAATTCTACAATAAATCCAATAAATATTTGGCACATAGAAATTAAATTCCAAATATTTAATTCACACATAATATATTCATCAATTAAATTCCCCAAAATTAATTTGAAGGTGGGTCACTCACCTTGTGCACGTATCTCAATCAAGATCCTCCGCAGGATCGACTCCGCTACTTGCACGTGCACCTAAAACATCCACAGTACCAAAACCACAAATATTAATATTTTATTCGGGTAATCCCCAAATGGGTACCCGGGGAGCGAACACCAAACGATAACTAAAATTTACGAATTATATACCGAATCGAAGCTCGAGTGATGCTAATCACAGATCCGGTCTTAATTTCCGATGATCGTACCCGACGGGGTCGGAATTTTATCGGGAAGCTTTTTGGGTTTCGGCTTTGCAATTCTCCCAAACCGTCGCGAATTGGTGGAAACGGAAGTCGGATTTGGGTTCAGGAGGTCGAACACTGCGGACTGGAGCTGGCCGGAATTTTCGGGGTACTCGCCGGAACAGTACTTTCCGGCGGGCCGCCACGTCACCGGCAACCGTCGCCGGAACAGTAATTTCCGACGGTGGCCGTTTGCTGTGAAATTTTGCAGATTTGTAGATCGTGAGGAGAGCAATCCAACGGGACCGACGGTGAGCAAAACGGAGGTCGGACGGCGGAGAAATCACCGTTTGAAGATTTTCGACCCCTCGCCGGAAAACGCTCCGATCCCGGCGCGTCGGTGGTCCGATGGTCGTGATTTTTGGTGGGTAGGCCGGACTTGAAGAGAGGATCAAGGCTGTCAGGCGCGTGTGGCCGGAAAATGGCCGGAACAGTGCCGATTCGCGGTGGCCGGCGGTGGAGGGGAAAAATCGCCGCCAAACTTCGGACGTCCGATCCGGGCGCGTCCGGCGGCCGTTTGCCGTGAAATTTGGAGGTTTTGCCGGAAATGAGGTGGGCAACCTTTCTGTCCGGCGCGTGTACAGTAACTCGGCCGGAACAGTGGCAAAATCCGGTGGCCGGCGGTGGCTCTCTCTTTCTCTCTCCTCTCTCTCTTTCTCTCTCTTCTCTCTCTTTCTCTCTCTTCCCCGAGTGTTTTAACAAATAAAACCCCTGCATGACACTGTTCATGCCACGTGGACCAATCAGAAACTGACACGTGGCGTTTCACTGTTCACCGACCCAAAAAAAATATTAAAATAATACGGTATCCGGTAAACTTCAAACGTCCATAACTTTTTAACCGGATGTCCGTTTTGAGCGTGCCGCTAGTCTGTGAACTCGTATCGACGAGCACTTCACAACCATGCATGAGTCAAAGCTCAATTCCCCATAAACAAAAAGTCAACTCCGGCACCCCTTGGACAGTTTGGACCGCAACTTGTTTCGTCCATAACTTTCAAACCGTAGTTCCGTTTTCGACGTGCTACTAGTCTACGAACTCAGGGCGTCATGCACTTCGCCACGGTACCCTGGTCAACTCGAAATTCCCACCGAGTCAAAAAGTCAACTTTGACCCCTTCAGTCAACGGTCAACGGTCAACCTCGGTCAACGTGCACGGATTCCGGTGCGATTCGGGACGGGGTGTTACAGTACTCGCCGGAACAGTAATTTCCGGCGGGCCGCCACGTCACCGGCAACCGTCGCCGGAACAGTAATTTCCGACGGTGGCCGTTTGCTGTGAAATTTTGCAGATTTGTAGATCGTGAGGAGAGCAATCCAACGGGACCAACGGTGAGCAAAACGGAGGTCGGACGGCGGAGAAATCACCGTTTGAAGATTTTCGACCCCTCGCCGGAAAACGCTCCGATCCCGGCGCGTCGGTGGTCCGATGGCCGTGATTTTTGGTGGGTAGGCCGGACTTGAGGAGAGGATGCTGGGTGTATGGCGCGTGCACTGTATATCGGCCGGAATAGTGCCGATTCACGGTGGCCGGCGGTGGAGGGGAAAAATCGCCGCCAAACTTCGGACGTCCGATCCGGGCGCGTCCGGCGGCCGTTCGCCGTGAAATTTGGAGGTTTTGCTGGAAATGAGGTGGGCAAGCTTTCTGTCCGGCGCGTGTACAGTAACTCGGCCGGAACAGTGGCAAAATCCGGTGGCCGGCGGTGGCTCTCTTTTTCTCTCTCCTCTCTCTCTTTCTCTCTCTTCTCTCTCTTTCTCTCTCTTCCCCGAGTGTTTTAACAAATAAAACCCCTGCATGACACTGTTCATGCCACGTGGACCAATCAGAAACTGACACGTGGCGTTTCACTGTTTACCAATCCAAAAAAAAATATTAAAATAATACGGTATCCGGTAAACTTCAAACGTCCATAACTTTTTAACCACATGTCCGATTTAAGCGTGCCGCTAGTCTATGAACTCGTATCGACGAGTACTTTACAACCATACAAGAGTCAACTCACAATTACATCACAAGAAAAAGTCAACTCCCGGCACCTTTTAGACAGTTTACACTTCAACTTGTTTTGCCCATAACTTTCAAACCGTAGCTCCGTTTTCGACGTGCTACTAGTCTACGAACTCAGGGTGTCATGCACTTCGCCACGGTACCCTGGTCAACTCGAAATTCCCACCGAGTCAAAAAGTCAACTTTTGACCCCTTCGGTCAACGGTCAACCTCGGTCAACGTGCACGGATTCCGGTGCGATTCGGGACGGGGTGTTACAGCCTTCCCCCCTTACAAAAATTTCGTCCTCGAAATTTCCGCACGTCACTGGAACAGATACGGGTACTGCTCACGCATCTGTGCTTCGGGTTCCCACGTTGCTTCCTCGACCAAGTGGTTCCGCCATAAGACCTTAACTAGAGGAATAGTCTTGTTGCGTAGCGTGCGTTCCTCGCGATCCAAAATCTGTACTGGCTGCTCCACATACGAAAGATCTTCCCTTATCTCTATATCCGGACTCTCGAGTACGTGCGAAGGGTCTGCAATATACTTCCGTAGCATCGACACATGAAACACGTTGTGTACTAGAGCTAGCTCTTCCGGTAACGCCAACCTATACGCCACCGGGCCAATCCTCTCCGTAACCTCGTAAGGCCCAATATAACGAGGACCCAACTTACCTCGTCGTCCAAAACGTACTACTCCTTTCCATGGAGATAGTTTTAGGAATACCCAATCTCCTACCTCGAATTCCAAATCCTTTCTACGCACATCGGCGTAACTCTTCTGTCTATCTTGGGCAACCTTCAATCGATCCCTAACGATCTTCACCTTGTCCAAGGTCATCCTTAAATACTCAGATCCGACCGCATTAGTTGTTGTAAGGAGCCTCTCTTCTCCTACCTCACTCCAACACAAAGGTGTCCGACACTGCCTCCCATATAAAGCTTCATACGGGGACATTCCAGTACTCGCTTGATAACTGTTGTTGTAGACAAACTCTATCAGTGGCAGTTGTTCATCCCAGCTACCGCTAAATTGCATAATGCAAGACCTTAGCATGTCTTCTAATGTCTGGATTGTGCGCTCTGCTTGTCCATCAGATTGTGGGTGAAAAGCGGTGCTGTAGTTAAGTCTTGCTCCTAGTGCATCAGCCAACTTCCGCCATAGTCGTGAAGTAAAGCGCGGATCTCGATCGGAGACGATGGCTAACGGTACTCCATGAAGACTTACAATGCGTTGCACGAACAACTGGGCTAACTTCTCGGGCGAAAAACGTTCTCGTACCGGTAGGAAGTGTGCCGACTTGGTGAGACGATCAATGATTACCCAAATGCCGTCGTACCTTCTAGGTGTGGAAGGAAGCTTGAATACGAAGTCCATGTTGAGTTCTTCCCACTTCCACACGGGAATCGGTAAAGGTTGGAGTAGTCCCGAAGGCTTCTGTCTTTCTGCTTTCACTTGTTGACAAATCAAACACTTTGATACAAAGTCTGCCACTTCCTCTCTTCATACCAATCCACCAATAATACTTAACAAGCGTCCGATACATCTTGGTACTCCCGGGATGCATCGCATACATCGAGCTATGCGCCTCCTCCAAAATCTCCTTCTTGAGTCCTGGGATATCCGGAACGCAAAGTCGTCCTTTATACACGAGGGCTCCATCCCTCCTTATGGAAAATTCCGGATCAAGACCTTCTTGTACCTTGCCCTTAATTGTCCTCAACTTAGGATCTTCCATTTGGGTCTCTACTATACGATCCACCAACACCGGTCGTACCTGGAAGCTAGCCATGAGAACTCCTGAAGGATGCATATGCATTAACACCCCCATCTTCTTCAACTCCACCATGAGAGGTAGTTGGATGACTTGGATGTGAGCAAGGGATCCAGTAGCCTTCCTACTCAAAGCATCTGCCACTACATTCGCCTTACCCGGGTGATAGTCAATCACACAGTCATAATCCTTTAACAACTCCATCCATCGCCTTTGCCTCATATTTAACTCCTTCTGAGTGAAAATATACTTGAGGCTCTTGTGGTCGGTATAGATTTGGCACGTGGCCCCATACAAGTAGTGCCTCCACTTCTTTAGAGCAAAGACTACCGCCGCCAATTCTAAGTCGTGCGTAGGGTAATTCTGTTCGTGCTGCTTCAATTGCCGAGATGCATACGCTACCACCCTTTGGTTCTGCATTAGCACGCAACCCAACCCTTGATGGGATGCATCACAATAAACTTCAAAACCTTCATTCCCATCAGGTAAAGTTAAAACAGGTGCGGATGTCAACTTTTGCTTCAACTCCTGAAAACTCTGTTCACACCTGTCCGTCCAACTAAATTCAACATTCTTTCGGGTCAATCTATGAAGCGGCCCGGCAATCCTTGAAAACCCTTCAATAAAACGACGGTAGTAACCCGCTAATCCAAGAAAACTTCGTACCTCCCTCACAGTGGTAGGGCGCTCCCAACTCAACACTGCCTTTACCTTATCAGGGTCCACATAGATACCTTCTGCCGACACGATATGTCCGAGAAAACCCACTTGATTCAACCAGAATTCACACTTGTCGAATTTAGCATATAGCTGATGCTGCCTTAGAGTTTGGAGCACTCTCTTCAAATGCCTCACGTGCTCTTCTTGGCTCCTTGAATAGATCAGAATGTCATCGATAAATACAATGACAAAATGATCCAAGTACGGACGAAACACCCTATTCATCAAGTCCATGAAAGCTGCTGGGGCATTGGTGAGTCCGAACGACATCACTAGGAATTCATAATGTCCGTACCTCGTCCTAAAGGCAGTCTTAGGAATGTCCGACTCTCGGATCCTTAACTGATGGTATCCCGACCTCAAGTCGATCTTGGAGAACACCTTGGCACCTTGGAGTTGGTCGAATAGATCATCTATCCTTGGCAACGGATAGCGATTAGGAATGGTGACCTTATTAAGTTGTCGGTAGTCTATACACAGCCTTAGACTACCATCCTTTTTCTTTACAAACAAAACTGGGGCTCCCCACGGCGATATACTTGGTCTAATAAACCCCTTATCTACCAAATCTTGCAACTGGACCTTTAGCTCCCTTAACTCCGCTGGAGCCATCCGATACGGTGGTAGAGAAATAGGCACGGTGCCTGGAATCAATTCAATGGGAAAGTCAACTTCCCTTTCCGGAGGCAATCCTGGTAACTCCTCAGGAAACACGTCCGGGAAATCCCTCACAACGGGCATGTCTTCCAACCTGACCCCACTTACTCGGGTATCTATCACATGAGCCAAATACCCCTGGCAACCTTTATTCAGTAGCTTCTTAGCGGTAAGGGTAGATATCAACCTCGGTAAGGGCCTTCCAACTCCTCCACGGAATACTACTTCTGGCAACCCTGGCCTCCTGAATGTAACTTCCTTGCTGAAACAGTCTACAGATGCATGGTTCCTTGCCAACCAATCCATGCCCAAAATTACATCAAGTCCGGACAGATCCAACAGGATCAAGTCCGCCTCCATCACTTGATCTTCGATGCAGAAGAAACATTCCTTGATTAACTGGCTAGGCCACAAGGATTCTCCTGCAGGAGTGGCTATCTCTACTAGACATTCTAAAGAAGTAGGGGTCATACCGACCCGAGTGACGAATTCCTTGGAGATAAATGAATGTGTTGCTCCCGGGTCTATAAGTACTAATGCATCATTACCAAATATATTCAACGTACCTGCCACGACGTCCGGTGTAGCTAGGGCCTCCTGCTGCGTCATCGCAAACACTCGACCCTGCCCTGTCTGCTGGGGCCTCCGTCCTCTACCCCTGCTCGGTCCAACAGGCTGTGGGACTGATCCCGATGAACCTCCTACTGCATAACTCCCTCGGGAACTCTGACCCCGCGATCCACTGGCCTGATGTGATGGTGGGCTCGCCCCTAACACTCCCGCCTCTCCATAAGGGCAATTTCTCTTAATATGTCCCGCCTGTCCACACTGAAAGCACACACCCTCAAACTGGCAAATCCCATGGTGTGCTCTATTGCAACGTCTGCAGAATGGCTTGGGGCTAAACCCAGAGTGCTGATATGAGCTCGTGCCACCGCTGATGGAATGGCGCGCTGGTTGGGGCATACGATAGCCGCCTCTCCTCTGAAATCTGCCTCGAGGGCTGAACCCACCACTGTCTGAGCCTGAACTATGACTCTTCTTAGATGCCCCCTGTCGAGGTACCCCGCTGTACGAACCTTCGAACGGTCTGCGCCTCGAGGGTCTGTGTATCTCCGCCTGTCTCTCTAGCTCGAGCGCTGCATCCCTGGCGGACTGATAGGTGGGGTGTACTGACCCAGAAAGGGTGTAGCCGATGCTCTCGTTCAACCCGTCTATGAACCTCACCTTCTTCGCGTGATCGTCGGGAATCAAGTGCATGCAGAACTCTGACAGCTCCCGGAACCTCCTCTCGTACTCTGTCACCGTCATGTTTCCCTGGCGCAGTCCCTCGAACTCTCTCCTTCTCGCCTCACGGTAGGCAGGAGGACAGAACTCAGTAGAGAAGGCAATCTTGAACTGGTCCCACGTATGCCTTCTGCGGGTCTTCTCCATTTGCCACCACTTCCGGGCGTCTCCCTCTAACATGAACCCAGAAATCCTCACCATATCCTCATCGGGGCACTGCATCCCCTCTTCCAAGATTTTCTCCATGCTGGATAGCCACTTCAAGGCTGCAGCTGGGCCTTGGCTTCCATCGAACTCCACGGCTCCTAAACGTCGAGCCTGATCCACGGATCGGTTACTAGAGCTTGAACCTCCTAAGGCTCTAGTTAGCTGAGAGACCAGATCTCTAAGGCTTGATCGACTCCCGGAACTCTCAGCCGAGCGTTCCCGAGTTCTACGTGTGTCCCGCCGACTCATCGTAGTCGATTACTGAAGAAACAAACAAGAGTTTAGAAACAGGGACACTTAAGCACGATTACAAAAGGAAGGACTTTACGGATGGGCTGTACAGCAATGCACAGTCCCTTAGGATTACAAGAACCTATGCTCTGATACCAACTGTCAGGACCCGTCCAAAGTTCCCCACCGGAACCCTAGACAAGCCCTGATCCCAGGGAAACCCTACCGGACCCTTCTGTGGAAGATCCGGCAGAACCTCCCCTAAGGGATGGACTTACCACAAAATTTCCTGCACTGAAAACACACTTCTATAATTGTTCCCTTATTCCTCCCACAGTACTACGAACTGGTTCCACAAATTTCAGCACTCCAAAATAAAAATACAGTAATCCAGTGCAGTACAAATACATAAGTGTCCCATACAGTATACAGAGCTTTATGAAGTACTACAAAATACAGAATACAGTAAAAGTGAAAGAAATAGTACAACTGCAGTAAAAGAAGAACAAGGTACTGCACGAACAAATACAGCGAGGAAGATCGAGTCCGCTCCGAGTGAACACCGACAACCTGGTACCTAGAGGAACGGAATTTAAGAGTGTGAGATGCTAATCATCTCAGTGAGAGACCCTACTACTCTACACTATCATACCACGGTAATAGGTATATAAATAATAATTATTTGGAAATAATAATGTCTCTCAAAACCCTTACAATTCTCTCAGTTGGAAAGGTTCCCCTTTTAAAACATTTTCACAAAACCCTTTATTCATATTTCCCGAAACCAAGACATCAATTAAATACCAGAAGCGGTAACAACTATATCTTTAATTCCAATTCAGTTTCCAAACATTTTATTTTTAAAACACAGTTCTGAAAATCATTTGATGCACCCACTATATACCAGTGGCGCCAACAGTACCCAGCGTCCCAAGGTACCGCCAGACAGGAGGTTATAGAAAGAAACCGGCATACGGTCGCGTGGCGTCCCACTGCGCCGCTGCTAACCTGGTGTCCCGGCCAAAGGGGGGTGGCCGCCCTCTCCGATGGCATCCACAGGACACCCTCATAATATCAACCGCGCGCTACTCACACCCACCTGCGCGCTAATCACAACCGTGTGCACACTAACCATATCACATATACCATATCACATAATCAGAACACCAGTACGTGCACGGTGCATCTAAAAATCATAAAATCCACAATTTAAATTATAAAACAAATTTCACATTTTTCATAAACATAGCGGGCATAATCCATCCGCTTGAACCGGGAATTTTCCCACAATTTCTTTGTAATCAATGCCATAAATTTCATGATTTTCAAATCCACCAACTTTCAAATCCATCAATTCAAATATCCACATTTTCCCAATAGCATAAATAATGCTCAAAATCTCATAATCAAATCTCATAATATTTCATGGGCATATTTTATAAAAATTGAAATCACCAACATAACCAAATATTTTCCTTGAAATATTTGAAATTCAAATCGTGCCCAATTTACCATTAAAACCACACCAATTTCAAAATCCTCAAAACCATAAAATAATTCCACATGGCATAAATTGTAGAATTCGCATTTTCTTAAATCCAATAAATTCATAAATAATTCTACAATAAATTCAATAAATATTTGGCACATAGAAATTAAATTCCAAATATTTAATTCACACATAATATATTCATCAATTAAATTCCCCAAAATTAATTTGAAGGTGGGTCACTCACCTTGTGCACGTATCTCAATCAAGATCCTCCGCAGGATCGACTCCGCTACTTGCACGTGCACCTAAAACATCCACAGTACCAAAACCACAAATATTAATATTTTATTCGAGTAATCCCCAAATGGGTACCCGAGGAGCGAACACCAAACGATAACTAAAATTTACGAATGATATACCGAATCGAAGCTCGAGTGGTGCTAATCACAGATCCGGTCTTAATTTCCGATGATCGTACCCGACGGGGTCGGAATTTTATCAGGAAGCTTTTCGGGTTTCGGCTCTGCAATTCTCCCAAACCGTCGCGAATTGGTGGAAACGGAAGTCGGATTTGGGTTCAGGAGGTCGAACACTGCGGACTGGAGCTGGCCGAAATTTTCGGGGTACTCGCCGGAACAGTAATTTCCGGCGGGCCGCCACGTCACCGGCAACCGTCGCCGGAACAGTAATTTCCGACGGTGGCCGTTTGCTGTGAAATTTTGCAGATTTGTAGATCGTGAGGAGAGCAATCCAACGGGACCAACGGTGAGCAAAACGGAGGTCGGACGGCGGAGAAATCACCGTTTGAAGATTTTCGACCCCTCGCCGGAAAACGCTCCGATCCCGGCGCGTCGGTGGTCCGATGGCCGTGATTTTTGGTGGGTAGGCCGGACTTGAGGAGAGGATGCTGGGTGTATGGCGCGTGCACTGTATATCGGCCGGAATAGTGCCGATTCGCGGTGGCCGGCGGTGGAGGGGAAAAATCGCCGCCAAACTTCGGACGTCCGATCCGGGCGCGTCCGGCGGCCGTTCGCCGTGAAATTTGGAGGTTTTGCCGGAAATGAGGTGGGCAAGCTTTCTGTCCGGCGCGTGTACAGTAACTCGGCCGGAACAGTGGCAAAATCCGGTGGCCGGCGGTGGCTCTCTCTTTCTCTCTCCTCTCTCTCTTTCTCTCTCTTCTCTCTCTTTCTCTCTCTTCCCCGAGTGTTTTAACAAATAAAACCCCTGCATGACACTGTTCATGCCACGTGGACCAATCAGAAACTGACACGTGGCGTTTCACTGTTTACCAACCCAAAAAAAAATATTAAAATAATACGGTATCCGGTAAACTTCAAACGTCCATAACTTTTTAACCACATGTCCGATTTAAGCGTGCCGCTAGTCTATGAACTCGTATCGACGAGTACTTTACAACCATACAAGAGTCAACTCACAATTACATCACAAGAAAAAAGTCAACTCCCGGCACCTTTTAGACAGTTTACACTTCAACTTGTTTTGCCCATAACTTTCAAACCGTAGCTCCGTTTTCGACGTGCTACTAGTCTACGAACTCAGGGTGTCATGCACTTCGCCACGGTACCCTGGTCAACTCGAAATTCCCACCGAGTCAAAAAGTCAACTTTTGACCCCTTCGGTCAACGGTCAACCTCGGTCAACGTGCACGGATTCCGGTGCGATTCGGGACGGGGTGTTACAGCCTTCCCCCCTTACAAAAATTTCGTCCTCGAAATTTCCGCACGTCACTGGAACAGATACGGGTACTGCTCACGCATCTGTGCTTCGGGTTCCCACGTTGCTTCCTCGACCAAGTGGTTCCGCCATAAGACCTTAACTAGAGGAATAGTCTTGTTGCGTAGCGTGCGTTCCTCGCGATCCAAAATCTGTACTGGCTGCTCCACATACGAAAGATCTTCCCTTATCTCTATATCCGGACTCTCGAGTACGTGCGAAGGGTCTGCAATATACTTCCGTAGCATCGACACATGAAACACGTTGTGTACTCGAGCTAGCTCTTCCGGTAACGCCAACCTATACGCCACCGGGCCAATCCTCTCCGTAACCTCGTAAGGCCCAATATAACGAGGACCCAACTTACCTCGTCGTCCAAAACGTACTACTCCTTTCCATGGAGATAGTTTTAGGAATACCCAATCTCCTACCTCGAATTCCAAATCCTTTCTACGCACATCGGCGTAACTCTTCTGTCTATCTTGGGCAACCTTCAATCGATCCCTAACGATCTTCACCTTGTCCAAGGTCATCCTTAAATACTCAGATCCGACCGCATTAGTTGTTGTAAGGAGCCTCTCTTCTCCTACCTCACTCCAACACAAAGGTGTCCGACACTGCCTCCCATATAAAGCTTCATACGGGGACATTCCAGTACTCGCTTGATAACTGTTGTTGTAGACAAACTCTATCAGTGGCAGTTGTTCATCCCAGCTACCGCTAAATTGCATAATGCAAGACCTTAGCATGTCTTCTAATGTCTGGATTGTGCGCTCTGCTTGTCCATCAGATTGTGGGTGAAAAGCGGTGCTGTAGTTAAGTCTTGCTCCTAGTGCATCAGCCAACTTCCGCCATAGTCGTGAAGTAAAGCGCGGATCTCGATCGGAGACGATGGCTAACGGTACTCCATGAAGACTTACAATGCGTTGCACGAACAACTGGGCTAACTTCTCGGGCGAAAAACGTTCTCGTACCGGTAGGAAGTGTGCCGACTTGGTGAGACGATCAATGATTACCCAAATGCCGTCGTACCTTCTAGGTGTGGAAGGAAGCTTGAATACGAAGTCCATGTTGAGTTCTTCCCACTTCCACACGGGAATCGGTAAAGGTTGGAGTAGTCCCGAAGGCTTCTGTCTTTCTGCTTTCACTTGTTGACAAATCAAACACTTTGATACAAAGTCTGCCACTTCCTCTCTTCATACCAATCCACCAATAATACTTAACAAGCGTCCGATACATCTTGGTACTCCCGGGATGCATCGCATACATCGAGCTATGCGCCTCCTCCAAAATCTCCTTCTTGAGTCCTGGGATATCCGGAACGCAAAGTCGTCCTTTATACACGAGGGCTCCATCCCTCCTTATGGAAAATTCCGGATCAAGACCTTCTTGTACCTTGCCCTTAATTGTCCTCAACTTAGGATCTTCCATTTGGGTCTCTACTATACGATCCACCAACACCGGTCGTACCTGGAAGCTAGCCATGAGAACTCCTGAAGGATGCATATGCATTAACACCCCCATCTTCTTCAACTCCACCATGAGAGGTAGTTGGATGACTTGGATGTGAGCAAGGGATCCAGTAGCCTTCCTACTCAAAGCATCTGCCACTACATTCGCCTTACCCGGGTGATAGTCAATCACACAGTCATAATCCTTTAACAACTCCATCCATCGCCTTTGCCTCATATTTAACTCCTTCTGAGTGAAAATATACTTGAGGCTCTTGTGGTCGGTATAGATTTGGCACGTGGCCCCATACAAGTAGTGCCTCCACTTCTTTAGAGCAAAGACTACCGCCGCCAATTCTAAGTCGTGCGTAGGGTAATTCTGTTCGTGCTGCTTCAATTGCCGAGATGCATACGCTACCACCCTTTGGTTCTGCATTAGCACGCAACCCAACCCTTGATGGGATGCATCACAATAAACTTCAAAACCTTCATTCCCATCAGGTAAAGTTAAAACAGGTGCGGATGTCAACTTTTGCTTCAACTCCTGAAAACTCTGTTCACACCTGTCCGTCCAACTAAATTCAACATTCTTTCGGGTCAATCTATGAAGCGGCCCGGCAATCCTTGAAAACCCTTCAATAAAACGACGGTAGTAACCCGCTAATCCAAGAAAACTTCGTACCTCCCTCACAGTGGTAGGGCGCTCCCAACTCAACACTGCCTTTACCTTATCAGGGTCCACATAGATACCTTCTGCCGACACGATATGTCCGAGAAAACCCACTTGATTCAACCAGAATTCACACTTGTCGAATTTAGCATATAGCTGATGCTGCCTTAGAGTTTGGAGCACTCTCTTCAAATGCCTCACGTGCTCTTCTTGGCTCCTTGAATAGATCAGAATGTCATCGATAAATACAATGACAAAATGATCCAAGTACGGACGAAACACCCTATTCATCAAGTCCATGAAAGCTGCTGGGGCATTGGTGAGTCCGAACGACATCACTAGGAATTCATAATGTCCGTACCTCGTCCTAAAGGCAGTCTTAGGAATGTCCGACTCTCGGATCCTTAACTGATGGTATCCCGACCTCAAGTCGATCTTGGAGAACACCTTGGCACCTTGGAGTTGGTCGAATAGATCATCTATCCTTGGCAACGGATAGCGATTAGGAATGGTGACCTTATTAAGTTGTCGGTAGTCTATACACAGCCTTAGACTACCATCCTTTTTCTTTACAAACAAAACTGGGGCTCCCCACGGCGATATACTTGGTCTAATAAACCCCTTATCTACCAAATCTTGCAACTGGACCTTTAGCTCCCTTAACTCCGCTGGAGCCATCCGATACGGTGGTAGAGAAATAGGCACGGTGCCTGGAATCAATTCAATGGGAAAGTCAACTTCCCTTTCCGGAGGCAATCCTGGTAACTCCTCAGGAAACACGTCCGGGAAATCCCTCACAACGGGCATGTCTTCCAACCTGACCCCACTTACTCGGGTATCTATCACATGAGCCAAATACCCCTGGCAACCTTTATTCAGTAGCTTCTTAGCGGTAAGGGTAGATATCAACCTCGGTAAGGGCCTTCCAACTCCTCCACGGAATACTACTTCTGGCAACCCTGGCCTCCTGAATGTAACTTCCTTGCTGAAACAGTCTACAGATGCATGGTTCCTTGCCAACCAATCCATGCCCAAAATTACATCAAGTCCGGACAGATCCAACAGGATCAAGTCCGCCTCCATCACTTGATCTTCGATGCAGAAGAAACATTCCTTGATTAACTGGCTAGGCCACAAGGATTCTCCTGCAGGAGTGGCTATCTCTACTAGACATTCTAAAGAAGTAGGGGTCATACCGACCCGAGTGACGAATTCCTTGGAGATAAATGAATGTGTTGCTCCCGGGTCTATAAGTACTAATGCATCATTACCAAATATATTCAACGTACCTGCCACGACGTCCGGTGTAGCTAGGGCCTCCTGCTGCGTCATCGCAAACACTCGACCCTGCCCTGTCTGCTGGGGCCTCCGTCCTCTACCCCTGCTCGGTCCAACAGGCTGTGGGACTGATCCCGATGAACCTCCTACTGCATAACTCCCTCGGGAACTCTGACCCCGCGATCCACTGGCCTGATGTGATGGTGGGCTCGCCCCTAACACTCCCGCCTCTCCATAAGGGCAATTTCTCTTAATATGTCCCGCCTGTCCACACTGAAAGCACACACCCTCAAACTGGCAAATCCCATGGTGTGCTCTATTGCAACGTCTGCAGAATGGCTTGGGGCTAAACCCAGAGTGCTGATATGAGCTCGTGCCACCGCTGATGGAATGGCGCGCTGGTTGGGGCATACGATAGCCGCCTCTCCTCTGAAATCTGCCTCGAGGGCTGAACCCACCACTGTCTGAGCCTGAACTATGACTCTTCTTAGATGCCCCTTGTCGAGGTACCCCGCTGTACGAACCTTCGAACGGTCTGCGCCTCGAGGGTCTGTGTATCTCCGCCTGTCTCTCTAGCTCGAGCGCTGCATCCCTGGCGGACTGATAGGTGGGGTGTACTGACCCAGAAAGGGTGTAGCCGATGCTCTCGTTCAACCCGTCTATGAACCTCACCTTCTTCGCGTGATCGTCGGGAATCAAGTGCATGCAGAACTCTGACAGCTCCCGGAACCTCCTCTCGTACTCTGTCACCGTCATGTTTCCCTGGCGCAGTCCCTCGAACTCTCTCCTTCTCGCCTCACGGTAGGCAGGAGGACAGAACTCAGTAGAGAAGGCAATCTTGAACTGGTCCCACGTATGCCTTCTGCGGGTCTTCTCCATTTGCCACCACTTCCGGGCGTCTCCCTCTAACATGAACCCAGAAATCCTCACCATATCCTCATCGGGGCACTGCATCCCCTCTTCCAAGATTTTCTCCATGCTGGATAGCCACTTCAAGGCTGCAGCTGGGCCTTGGCTTCCATCGAACTCCACGGCTCCTAAACGTCGAGCCTGATCCACGGATCGGTTACTAGAGCTTGAACCTCCTAAGGCTCTAGTTAGCTGAGAGACCAGATCTCTAAGGCTTGATCGACTCCCGGAACTCTCAGCCGAGCGTTCCCGAGTTCTACGTGTGTCCCGCCGACTCATCGTAGTCGATTACTGAAGAAACAAACAAGAGTTTAGAAACAGGGACACTTAAGCACGATTACAAAAGGAAGGACTTTACGGATGGGCTGTACAGCAATGCACAGTCCCTTAGGATTACAAGAACCTATGCTCTGATACCAACTGTCAGGACCCGTCCAAAGTTCCCCACCGGAACCCTAGACAAGCCCTGATCCCAGGGAAACCCTACCGGACCCTTCTGTGGAAGATCCGGCAGAACCTCCCCTAAGGGATGGACTTACCACAAAATTTCCTGCACTGAAAACACACTTCTATAATTGTTCCCTTATTCCTCCCACAGTACTACGAACTGGTTCCACAAATTTCAGCACTCCAAAATAAAAATACAGTAATCCAGTGCAGTACAAATACATAAGTGTCCCATACAGTATACAGAGCTTTATGAAGTACTACAAAATACAGAATACAGTAAAAGTGAAAGAAATAGTACAACTGCAGTAAAAGAAGAACAAGGTACTGCACGAACAAATACAGCGAGGAAGATCGAGTCCGCTCCGAGTGAACACCGACAACCTGGTACCTAGAGGAACGGAATTTAAGAGTGTGAGATGCTAATCATCTCAGTGAGAGACCCTACTACTCTACACTATCATACCACGGTAATAGGTATATAAATAATAATTATTTGGAAATAATAATGTCTCTCAAAACCCTTACAATTCTCTCAGTTGGAAAGGTTCCCCTTTTAAAACATTTTCACAAAACCCTTTATTCATATTTCCCGAAACCAAGACATCAATTAAATACCAGAAGCGGTAACAACTATATCTTTAATTCCAATTCAGTTTCCAAACATTTTATTTTTAAAACACAGTTCTGAAAATCATTTGATGCACCCACTATATACCAGTGGCGCCAACAGTACCCAGCGTCCCAAGGTACCGCCAGACAGGAGGTTATAGAAAGAAACCGGCATACGGTCGCGTGGCGTCCCACTGCGCCGCTGCTAACCTGGTGTCCCGGCCAAAGGGGGGTGGCCGCCCTCTCCGATGGCATCCACAGGACACCCTCATAATATCAACCGCGCGCTACTCACACCCACCTGCGCGCTAATCACAACCGTGTGCACACTAACCATATCACATATACCATATCACATAATCAGAACACCAGTACGTGCACGGTGCATCTAAAAATCATAAAATCCACAATTTAAATTATAAAACAAATTTCACATTTTTCATAAACATAGCGGGCATAATCCATCCGCTTGAACCGGGAATTTTCCCACAATTTCTTTGTAATCAATGCCATAAATTTCATGATTTTCAAATCCACCAACTTTCAAATCCATCAATTCAAATATCCACATTTTCCCAATAGCATAAATAATGCTCAAAATCTCATAATCAAATCTCATAATATTTCATGGGCATATTTTATAAAAATTGAAATCACCAACATAACCAAATATTTTCCTTGAAATATTTGAAATTCAAATCGTGCCCAATTTACCATTAAAACCACACCAATTTCAAAATCCTCAAAACCATAAAATAATTCCACATGGCATAAATTGTAGAATTCGCATTTTCTTAAATCCAATAAATTCATAAATAATTCTACAATAAATTCAATAAATATTTGGCACATAGAAATTAAATTCCAAATATTTAATTCACACATAATATATTCATCAATTAAATTCCCCAAAATTAATTTGAAGGTGGGTCACTCACCTTGTGCACGTATCTCAATCAAGATCCTCCGCAGGATCGACTCCGCTACTTGCACGTGCACCTAAAACATCCACAGTACCAAAACCACAAATATTAATATTTTATTCGGGTAATCCCCAAATGGGTACCCGAGGAGCGAACACCAAACGATAACTAAAATTTACGAATGATATACCGAATCGAAGCTCGAGTGGTGCTAATCACAGATCCGGTCTTAATTTCCGATGATCGTACCCGACGGGGTCGGAATTTTATCGGGAAGCTTTTCGGGTTTCGGCTCTGCAATTCTCCCAAACCGTCGCGAATTGGTGGAAACGGAAGTCGGATTTGGGTTCAGGAGGTCGAACACTGCGGACTGGAGCTGGCCGAAATTTTCGGGGTACTCGCCGGAACAGTAATTTCCGGCGGGCCGCCACGTCACCGGCAACCGTCGCCGGAACAGTAATTTCCGACGGTGGCCGTTTGCTGTGAAATTTTGCAGATTTGTAGATCGTGAGGAGAGCAATCCAACGGGACCAACGGTGAGCAAAACGGAGGTCGGACGGCGGAGAAATCACCGTTTGAAGATTTTCGACCCCTCGCCGGAAAACGCTCCGATCCCGGCGCGTCGGTGGTCCGATGGCCGTGATTTTTGGTGGGTAGGCCGGACTTGAGGAGAGGATGCTGGGTGTATGGCGCGTGCACTGTATATCGGCCGGAATAGTGCCGATTCGCGGTGGCCGGCGGTGGAGGGGAAAAATCGCCGCCAAACTTCGGACGTCCGATCCGGGCGCGTCCGGCGGCCGTTCGCCGTGAAATTTGGAGGTTTTGCCGGAAATGAGGTGGGCAAGCTTTCTGTCCGGCGCGTGTACAGTAACTCGGCCGGAACAGTGGCAAAATCCGGTGGCCGGCGGTGGCTCTCTCTTTCTCTCTCCTCTCTCTCTTTCTCTCTCTTCTCTCTCTTTCTCTCTCTTCCCCGAGTGTTTTAACAAATAAAACCCCTGCATGACACTGTTCATGCCACGTGGACCAATCAGAAACTGACACGTGGCGTTTCACTGTTTACCAACCCAAAAAAAATATTAAAATAATACGGTATCCGGTAAACTTCAAACGTCCATAACTTTTTAACCACATGTCCGATTTAAGCGTGCCGCTAGTCTATGAACTCGTATCGACGAGTACTTTACAACCATACAAGAGTCAACTCACAATTACATCACAAGAAAAAGTCAACTCCCGGCACCTTTTAGACAGTTTACACTTCAACTTGTTTTGCCCATAACTTTCAAACCGTAGCTCCGTTTTCGACGTGCTACTAGTCTACGAACTCAGGGTGTCATGCACTTCGCCACGGTACCCTGGTCAACTCGAAATTCCCACCGAGTCAAAAAGTCAACTTTTGACCCCTTCGGTCAACGGTCAACCTCGGTCAACGTGCACGGATTCCGGTGCGATTCGGGACGGGGTGTTACAGCCTTCCCCCCTTACAAAAATTTCGTCCTCGAAATTTCCGCACGTCACTGGAACAGATACGGGTACTGCTCACGCATCTGTGCTTCGGGTTCCCACGTTGCTTCCTCGACCAAGTGGTTCCGCCATAAGACCTTAACTAGAGGAATAGTCTTGTTGCGTAGCGTGCGTTCCTCGCGATCCAAAATCTGTACTGGCTGCTCCACATACGAAAGATCTTCCCTTATCTCTATATCCGGACTCTCGAGTACGTGCGAAGGGTCTGCAATATACTTCCGTAGCATCGACACATGAAACACGTTGTGTACTCGAGCTAGCTCTTCCGGTAACGCCAACCTATACGCCACCGGGCCAATCCTCTCCGTAACCTCGTAAGGCCCAATATAACGAGGACCCAACTTACCTCGTCGTCCAAAACGTACTACTCCTTTCCATGGAGATAGTTTTAGGAATACCCAATCTCCTACCTCGAATTCCAAATCCTTTCTACGCACATCGGCGTAACTCTTCTGTCTATCTTGGGCAACCTTCAATCGATCCCTAACGATCTTCACCTTGTCCAAGGTCATCCTTAAATACTCAGATCCGACCGCATTAGTTGTTGTAAGGAGCCTCTCTTCTCCTACCTCACTCCAACACAAAGGTGTCCGACACTGCCTCCCATATAAAGCTTCATACGGGGACATTCCAGTACTCGCTTGATAACTGTTGTTGTAGACAAACTCTATCAGTGGCAGTTGTTCATCCCAGCTACCGCTAAATTGCATAATGCAAGACCTTAGCATGTCTTCTAATGTCTGGATTGTGCGCTCTGCTTGTCCATCAGATTGTGGGTGAAAAGCGGTGCTGTAGTTAAGTCTTGCTCCTAGTGCATCAGCCAACTTCCGCCATAGTCGTGAAGTAAAGCGCGGATCTCGATCGGAGACGATGGCTAACGGTACTCCATGAAGACTTACAATGCGTTGCACGAACAACTGGGCTAACTTCTCGGGCGAAAAACGTTCTCGTACCGGTAGGAAGTGTGCCGACTTGGTGAGACGATCAATGATTACCCAAATGCCGTCGTACCTTCTAGGTGTGGAAGGAAGCTTGAATACGAAGTCCATGTTGAGTTCTTCCCACTTCCACACGGGAATCGGTAAAGGTTGGAGTAGTCCCGAAGGCTTCTGTCTTTCTGCTTTCACTTGTTGACAAATCAAACACTTTGATACAAAGTCTGCCACTTCCTCTCTTCATACCAATCCACCAATAATACTTAACAAGCGTCCGATACATCTTGGTACTCCCGGGATGCATCGCATACATCGAGCTATGCGCCTCCTCCAAAATCTCCTTCTTGAGTCCTGGGATATCCGGAACGCAAAGTCGTCCTTTATACACGAGGGCTCCATCCCTCCTTATGGAAAATTCCGGATCAAGACCTTCTTGTACCTTGCCCTTAATTGTCCTCAACTTAGGATCTTCCATTTGGGTCTCTACTATACGATCCACCAACACCGGTCGTACCTGGAAGCTAGCCATGAGAACTCCTGAAGGATGCATATGCATTAACACCCCCATCTTCTTCAACTCCACCATGAGAGGTAGTTGGATGACTTGGATGTGAGCAAGGGATCCAGTAGCCTTCCTACTCAAAGCATCTGCCACTACATTCGCCTTACCCGGGTGATAGTCAATCACACAGTCATAATCCTTTAACAACTCCATCCATCGCCTTTGCCTCATATTTAACTCCTTCTGAGTGAAAATATACTTGAGGCTCTTGTGGTCGGTATAGATTTGGCACGTGGCCCCATACAAGTAGTGCCTCCACTTCTTTAGAGCAAAGACTACCGCCGCCAATTCTAAGTCGTGCGTAGGGTAATTCTGTTCGTGCTGCTTCAATTGCCGAGATGCATACGCTACCACCCTTTGGTTCTGCATTAGCACGCAACCCAACCCTTGATGGGATGCATCACAATAAACTTCAAAACCTTCATTCCCATCAGGTAAAGTTAAAACAGGTGCGGATGTCAACTTTTGCTTCAACTCCTGAAAACTCTGTTCACACCTGTCCGTCCAACTAAATTCAACATTCTTTCGGGTCAATCTATGAAGCGGCCCGGCAATCCTTGAAAACCCTTCAATAAAACGACGGTAGTAACCCGCTAATCCAAGAAAACTTCGTACCTCCCTCACAGTGGTAGGGCGCTCCCAACTCAACACTGCCTTTACCTTATCAGGGTCCACATAGATACCTTCTGCCGACACGATATGTCCGAGAAAACCCACTTGATTCAACCAGAATTCACACTTGTCGAATTTAGCATATAGCTGATGCTGCCTTAGAGTTTGGAGCACTCTCTTCAAATGCCTCACGTGCTCTTCTTGGCTCCTTGAATAGATCAGAATGTCATCGATAAATACAATGACAAAATGATCCAAGTACGGACGAAACACCCTATTCATCAAGTCCATGAAAGCTGCTGGGGCATTGGTGAGTCCGAACGACATCACTAGGAATTCATAATGTCCGTACCTCGTCCTAAAGGCAGTCTTAGGAATGTCCGACTCTCGGATCCTTAACTGATGGTATCCCGACCTCAAGTCGATCTTGGAGAACACCTTGGCACCTTGGAGTTGGTCGAATAGATCATCTATCCTTGGCAACGGATAGCGATTAGGAATGGTGACCTTATTAAGTTGTCGGTAGTCTATACACAGCCTTAGACTACCATCCTTTTTCTTTACAAACAAAACTGGGGCTCCCCACGGCGATATACTTGGTCTAATAAACCCCTTATCTACCAAATCTTGCAACTGGACCTTTAGCTCCCTTAACTCCGCTGGAGCCATCCGATACGGTGGTAGAGAAATAGGCACGGTGCCTGGAATCAATTCAATGGGAAAGTCAACTTCCCTTTCCGGAGGCAATCCTGGTAACTCCTCAGGAAACACGTCCGGGAAATCCCTCACAACGGGCATGTCTTCCAACCTGACCCCACTTACTCGGGTATCTATCACATGAGCCAAATACCCCTGGCAACCTTTATTCAGTAGCTTCTTAGCGGTAAGGGTAGATATCAACCTCGGTAAGGGCCTTCCAACTCCTCCACGGAATACTACTTCTGGCAACCCTGGCCTCCTGAATGTAACTTCCTTGCTGAAACAGTCTACAGATGCATGGTTCCTTGCCAACCAATCCATGCCCAAAATTACATCAAGTCCGGACAGATCCAACAGGATCAAGTCCGCCTCCATCACTTGATCTTCGATGCAGAAGAAACATTCCTTGATTAACTGGCTAGGCCACAAGGATTCTCCTGCAGGAGTGGCTATCTCTACTAGACATTCTAAAGAAGTAGGGGTCATACCGACCCGAGTGACGAATTCCTTGGAGATAAATGAATGTGTTGCTCCCGGGTCTATAAGTACTAATGCATCATTACCAAATATATTCAACGTACCTGCCACGACGTCCGGTGTAGCTAGGGCCTCCTGCTGCGTCATCGCAAACACTCGACCCTGCCCTGTCTGCTGGGGCCTCCGTCCTCTACCCCTGCTCGGTCCAACAGGCTGTGGGACTGATCCCGATGAACCTCCTACTGCATAACTCCCTCGGGAACTCTGACCCCGCGATCCACTGGCCTGATGTGATGGTGGGCTCGCCCCTAACACTCCCGCCTCTCCATAAGGGCAATTTCTCTTAATATGTCCCGCCTGTCCACACTGAAAGCACACACCCTCAAACTGGCAAATCCCATGGTGTGCTCTATTGCAACGTCTGCAGAATGGCTTGGGGCTAAACCCAGAGTGCTGATATGAGCTCGTGCCACCGCTGATGGAATGGCGCGCTGGTTGGGGCATACGATAGCCGCCTCTCCTCTGAAATCTGCCTCGAGGGCTGAACCCACCACTGTCTGAGCCTGAACTATGACTCTTCTTAGATGCCCCTTGTCGAGGTACCCCGCTGTACGAACCTTCGAACGGTCTGCGCCTTGAGGGTCTGTGTATCTCCGCCTGTCTCTCTAGCTCGAGCGCTGCATCCCTGGCGGACTGATAGGTGGGGTGTACTGACCCAGAAAGGGTGTAGCCGATGCTCTCGTTCAACCCGTCTATGAACCTCACCTTCTTCGCGTGATCGTCGGGAATCAAGTGCATGCAGAACTCTGACAGCTCCCGGAACCTCCTCTCGTACTCTGTCACCGTCATGTTTCCCTGGCGCAGTCCCTCGAACTCTCTCCTTCTCGCCTCACGGTAGGCAGGAGGACAGAACTCAGTAGAGAAGGCAATCTTGAACTGGTCCCACGTATGCCTTCTGCGGGTCTTCTCCATTTGCCACCACTTCCGGGCGTCTCCCTCTAACATGAACCCAGAAATCCTCACCATATCCTCATCGGGGCACTGCATCCCCTCTTCCAAGATTTTCTCCATGCTGGATAGCCACTTCAAGGCTGCAGCTGGGCCTTGGCTTCCATCGAACTCCACGGCTCCTAAACGTCGAGCCTGATCCACGGATCGGTTACTAGAGCTTGAACCTCCTAAGGCTCTAGTTAGCTGAGAGACCAGATCTCTAAGGCTTGATCGACTCCCGGAACTCTCAGCCGAGCGTTCCCGAGTTCTACGTGTGTCCCGCCGACTCATCGTAGTCGATTACTGAAGAAACAAACAAGAGTTTAGAAACAGGGACACTTAAGCACGATTACAAAAGGAAGGACTTTACGGATGGGCTGTACAGCAATGCACAGTCCCTTAGGATTACAAGAACCTATGCTCTGATACCAACTGTCAGGACCCGTCCAAAGTTCCCCACCGGAACCCTAGACAAGCCCTGATCCCAGGGAAACCCTACCGGACCCTTCTGTGGAAGATCCGGCAGAACCTCCCCTAAGGGATGGACTTACCACAAAATTTCCTGCACTGAAAACACACTTCTATAATTGTTCCCTTATTCCTCCCACAGTACTACGAACTGGTTCCACAAATTTCAGCACTCCAAAATAAAAATACAGTAATCCAGTGCAGTACAAATACATAAGTGTCCCATACAGTATACAGAGCTTTATGAAGTACTACAAAATACAGAATACAGTAAAAGTGAAAGAAATAGTACAACTGCAGTAAAAGAAGAACAAGGTACTGCACGAACAAATACAGCGAGGAAGATCGAGTCCGCTCCGAGTGAACACCGACAACCTGGTACCTAGAGGAACGGAATTTAAGAGTGTGAGATGCTAATCATCTCAGTGAGAGACCCTACTACTCTACACTATCATACCACGGTAATAGGTATATAAATAATAATTATTTGGAAATAATAATGTCTCTCAAAACCCTTACAATTCTCTCAGTTGGAAAGGTTCCCCTTTTAAAACATTTTCACAAAACCCTTTATTCATATTTCCCGAAACCAAGACATCAATTAAATACCAGAAGCGGTAACAACTATATCTTTAATTCCAATTCAGTTTCCAAACATTTTATTTTTAAAACACAGTTCTGAAAATCATTTGATGCACCCACTATATACCAGTGGCGCCAACAGTACCCAGCGTCCCAAGGTACCGCCAGACAGGAGGTTATAGAAAGAAACCGGCATACGGTCGCGTGGCGTCCCACTGCGCCGCTGCTAACCTGGTGTCCCGGCCAAAGGGGGGTGGCCGCCCTCTCCGATGGCATCCACAGGACACCCTCATAATATCAACCGCGCGCTACTCACACCCACCTGCGCGCTAATCACAACCGTGTGCACACTAACCATATCACATATACCATATCACATAATCAGAACACCAGTACGTGCACGGTGCATCTAAAAATCATAAAATCCACAATTTAAATTATAAAACAAATTTCACATTTTTCATAAACATAGCGGGCATAATCCATCCGCTTGAACCGGGAATTTTCCCACAATTTCTTTGTAATCAATGCCATAAATTTCATGATTTTCAAATCCACCAACTTTCAAATCCATCAATTCAAATATCCACATTTTCCCAATAGCATAAATAATGCTCAAAATCTCATAATCAAATCTCATAATATTTCATGGGCATATTTTATAAAAATTGAAATCACCAACATAACCAAATATTTTCCTTGAAATATTTGAAATTCAAATCGTGCCCAATTTACCATTAAAACCACACCAATTTCAAAATCCTCAAAACCATAAAATAATTCCACATGGCATAAATTGTAGAATTCGCATTTTCTTAAATCCAATAAATTCATAAATAATTCTACAATAAATTCAATAAATATTTGGCACATAGAAATTAAATTCCAAATATTTAATTCACACATAATATATTCATCAATTAAATTCCCCAAAATTAATTTGAAGGTGGGTCACTCACCTTGTGCACGTATCTCAATCAAGATCCTCCGCAGGATCGACTCCGCTACTTGCACGTGCACCTAAAACATCCACAGTACCAAAACCACAAATATTAATATTTTATTCGGGTAATCCCCAAATGGGTACCCGAGGAGCGAACACCAAACGATAACTAAAATTTACGAATGATATACCGAATCGAAGCTCGAGTGGTGCTAATCACAGATCCGGTCTTAATTTCCGATGATCGTACCCGACGGGGTCGGAATTTTATCGGGAAGCTTTTCGGGTTTCGGCTCTGCAATTCTCCCAAACCGTCGCGAATTGGTGGAAACGGAAGTCGGATTTGGGTTCAGGAGGTCGAACACTGCGGACTGGAGCTGGCCGAAATTTTCGGGGTACTCGCCGGAACAGTAATTTCCGGCGGGCCGCCACGTCACCGGCAACCGTCGCCGGAACAGTAATTTCCGACGGTGGCCGTTTGCTGTGAAATTTTGCAGATTTGTAGATCGTGAGGAGAGCAATCCAACGGGACCAACGGTGAGCAAAACGGAGGTCGGACGGCGGAGAAATCACCGTTTGAAGATTTTCGACCCCTCGCCGGAAAACGCTCCGATCCCGGCGCGTCGGTGGTCCGATGGCCGTGATTTTTGGTGGGTAGGCCGGACTTGAGGAGAGGATGCTGGGTGTATGGCGCGTGCACTGTATATCGGCCGGAATAGTGCCGATTCGCGGTGGCCGGCGGTGGAGGGGAAAAATCGCCGCCAAACTTCGGACGTCCGATCCGGGCGCGTCCGGCGGCCGTTCGCCGTGAAATTTGGAGGTTTTGCCGGAAATGAGGTGGGCAACCTTTCTGTCCGGCGCGTGTACAGTAACTCGGCCGGAACAGTGGCAAAATCCGGTGGCCGGCGGTGGCTCTCTCTTTCTCTCTCCTCTCTCTCTTTCTCTCTCTTCTCTCTCTTTCTCTCTCTTCCCCGAGTGTTTTAACAAATAAAACCCCTGCATGACACTGTTCATGCCACGTGGACCAATCAGAAACTGACACGTGGCGTTTCACTGTTTACCAACCCAAAAAAAAATATTAAAATAATACGGTATCCGGTAAACTTCAAACGTCCATAACTTTTTAACCACATGTCCGATTTAAGCGTGCCGCTAGTCTATGAACTCGTATCGACGAGTACTTTACAACCATACAAGAGTCAACTCACAATTACATCACAAGAAAAAGTCAACTCCCGGCACCTTTTAGACAGTTTACACTTCAACTTGTTTTGCCCATAACTTTCAAACCGTAGCTCCGTTTTCGACGTGCTACTAGTCTACGAACTCAGGGTGTCGTGCACTTCGCCACGGTACCCTGGTCAACTCGAAATTCCCACCGAGTCAAAAAGTCAACTTTTGACCCCTTCGGTCAACGGTCAACGGTCAACCTCGGTCAACGTGCACGGATTCCGGTGCGATTCGGGACGGGGTGTTACACTAGTTATATAATATTCTTAGTCTATAATATAAATGACAAGTACTCTCATACTATGGTTATATAATATTTATGTATTTTTCAAACTATGGTTATATTTTTAATGTGGATTTTGTATTATATGTTATATAATATCCATAGTTTACAATATAAATGAAAAGTGCTCTCAACTTTTGGTCATATTTTACCATTCAAAATGGTAAAAAACAGCTGCATCTCGTCCCTTTTTTTTTTTATTCTTTTTATTTAATCCATTAAACAATGATTATTGTTTATATGCCCAAATCTACCTTTTTGTTTTTCTTTTTACAATAATATGCCAAGGATAAAGTAGATTTTTCAGTTCTACTAAATACAAAAATATTGGATAATTTTGGGATATCTACTGATAAGATCGCTTTCGGGATCCTTTCCGGACATCCACAAGGATTCTATTTGGGGACAGTTTTACCAAACTTTCTATCAAAAATATGACAGAGCATTCCTATAATTAGGCCTGGCAAAATGCCACACAACCCATTAACATGACACGAACCCGCAGGATAATTTGCGGGTTTGGGTCCATGATATTGGATTGGGTCCGTATTAGTACCACCCAATAAGACACGTTAAGAAAATGGATGTTAATGGGTGGAACCCATTGGAACCCATTGGAACCCATTAAACCCATTTATGTGGGATATTTTTGTAATTTTATAGGATATAATAATTTTACCCTGAAACTAAGTGTCAGAACGCATCTAAAATTCATCACCGGAACCCTAGACAAGTCCTGATCCCAGGGAAACACCACTGAACCTTCCAACGGAAAATCCGGTAGCATCTCCCCTAAGGGTAGGACTTACCACAAAATTCCTAGCACAAAAAACACACTCCAATAAACATCACCTTATTCCTCCCACCTTACTACAATTTGTTTCTACAAATTTGCAGCACTTCAAAATAATAACAAGGAATTAGTAAGCAATTAAACAAATATCTGTCCAACCCGTACACAGAGCATTATACAAATAAATATGAAATTAATACAATGACAGATGAAGCAATACAAGATGGAGAGGAAAAGGGGAGGAAATGCTTCTTGGACTTTCGACACTGAACTGAGACGTCGGGCTCGCCCCGGACTATCAACTTCTACTAACCTGAACCTAGGGGAACGGAATTTAAAAACATGAGATGCTAATCATCTCAGTGAGTGACCCAATCTATTACACAATTATAATATTAATAATATAACAGTAAAAGAAACTTAATTAATCAATACCAAACAATTAAATAAATAATTATAATAAATATTTGAAATAATGTTTTCTCTCAAAACTCTCACAATTCACTCTGTTAGAAATGTTCCCCTTTTTAAAACATTTTACAAAACCCGCTATTTATATGCCCCAAAAACCAAGGAAACAATTAGTCAGCTAAATATCAAATAAAGTATAACAAATCAAGGATCCAAAATTTATAATGAAAATAAAATAAAAATAAAAATAAAAATAATCTTGTAACAATTACTAAATGATTGATAAATGTCATAAACAAATACTACAAAAATATTAATGAAACTTACATTAAGACAATTCAGGAAATAATTAAAATAATTAAAATGAATTAATTAATTGAACAATTAAATGAAGGAATAATTAAACCAAATTAAAACCTCCATTTAAAATAAATGGTAAGAACATAGTAAGATCTCTTTAAAATCATCAAATCAATGTAAATAGTAAAATCAAGATAAAATGCATTGTTAAAACATTAATATAAATAGGTAATTAAAAACATAATAAAATTCCATAAAATTTGTATTGAAATCTCCAATTGAAATAAATAATAAAAACAACATTAAATACATTCTAATTTAAATATAATTTCAAAATATTTATTTTGAAAATTATGTTCCGAAAACTACTTGATGCACCCACTATATACCAGTGGCGCCAACGGTACCCAGCGTCCCGAGCACCACCAGACAGAAGGTTAAAGAGAAAAATGAGCATACGGTCGCATGGCGTCCCACCACGCCGCTGTAAACATGCGTCCCGGCCATGGAGGGGCAGCCTACCCTCATCTGATGGCAACCACAGGACAACCCCATAATCAACTATGCGCTACTCACACCCACCTACACACTAACCACATCCACCTGTGCGCTAATCATATCCATATATAAAGAATACCAGTACGTGTACGGTGCATCTAAAAATCATAAAACCAATATATTTATTTTCAAATCTCAAAATCTCATAAATACTACCGGGTTTATTCCATCCAATTAAACCCGTAAATTTTCCACAATTCCTTTATAATCATCGTCATAAATTCATCGCATAAATTCATCAATTTCAAATCCATTAACTCTCAAATGCATCAATTTTCCAATCCACAATATTCATATGCGTAAGCATAATTTTTCAAAATAATAAATTAAATCAATATTTCTTTCTCAAATATTCAAAAACCAATTTGAATCAAATATGTCATTTAAACCTCATAAAATCCACAATAATCAAAACTCACATAAATATACATTTTCAAACACATAATATATCCATCAATGAAATTAACAACAATTTAAAATAAATATTCCTTCAATTCCTCAAAATTCAAAATATAATTGAATCACATAAAAATTCCAAAATTCGTAAATCCATATAAATGCATTTTTATTGCTTGAAATAAGCACACAATAATTTCAACAATAAATGCATATAAATCCATATAAATGCATTTTTAGTTGAACCATCTTCCAACTATCTGCATGGGGCCATGACTAGACCTAGTAATTTAGGTCATGACACTGCGACACGACTCGAAAACAACACGGAATAAATGGGTTTGAGTTTATTATAAATGGTTTCGGGTCATAATCGGATCAATCCGTTTAACACGAATATTAATCGTGTTATTTTCGGGTTGACCTGTTTAACTCGAAATCGACCTGTTACGACCCATTTATTAAACGTGTCAGTTTCAACCTGACACGATTATACACCTATTACAACCCATTTAAATTGAATTTTAAATTAATATTTTATCACTAATATAATATTTAATAACTAAAAAATATTATAAATTAAAAATTTTATAAAAATAATTTTCTATTTCTAATTTTTTAAAAACAAAAAATACATCTTTAATAAAACAAAAACATAAAAATAAAAAAAAAAAATTTCGGGTTAATAGGTTAATTTTCGGGTTAACGAGTTAATAGGTTAGTTTTCAGGTTAATAGGTCAATTTCAGGTTAACGGGTTAATAGGTCAATACGACCCGTTAAAATAATCGTGTTAAACGGGTCGTGTCATATTAACCTGTTTATAAATAGGTCGGGTTAGTGTTTTTGTTAGGACCCATCCAAAATTCCTTACCGGAACCCTAGACAAGCCCTAATCCCAGGGAAACCCTACCGGACCCTCCAATGGAAAATCCAGCAGAACCTCCCCTAAGGGTTGGACTTACCACAAATTTCCTGCACTGAAAACACACTTCTATATTTATCCCCTTATTCCTGCCACAATACTACAATTTGATTCCAAAATTTTACAGCACTTCACAGGAATAACAGTAATCTAGTGCATAAATAATACATAAGTGTCCAGAACAGTATACAGAGCTTCATGAAGTACTATTAAGCAGAGAATACAACAAGGATGAAAGAAATATTACAATTGAAATGAACGAATACAAAGGTACTTCTCGAACTAAGACAGCGACGGAGATTTGGTTCGCTCCGGACGAACGTCTACCACCCCTTGCACCTAAGGGAACGAAATTTAAAAACTTGAGATGCTAATCATCTCAGTGAGTGACCCTATCTACTGAACACTTTGAATGTTAATAATATAACAAATAAGGGAATTTAATTTAATACCGGCAATTAAATAGATAAATAAATAATAAACAATTGAAAGTAATAATTTCTCTCAAAACCCTCACTATTCACTCCGTTGGAAATGTTTCCTTTTTAAAACATTTTCACAAACCCGATATTCGCATTTCCCAAAAACCAAGGGATCAAATAATTTAATAAACAATAAATAAATACCCCAAATATAAATAAAATGAAATAAAATATGATAAATAATTTTGAACACTTTGGGGTTTGAAATTTCCATCCAAAAATTTATACTTGACGCACCACACCATATACCAATGATGCCTCCAATACCCAGCGTCCCGAGCACCAACTGGCGGGAGATTAAAGAGAGAAACTTGCATATGGCACTTCGGCGTCCCGACAATACCGCTGCTGAAACCGTCATCCCGGCCAAGGAGGGGGGCGTCTGTGGCCAATATCAAACTTGCCTGCCTTCGGTCCAATGGCAACTCACAGGAGACATAATAACTTGCGCGCTAACCACATATACACCGGAACACCAATACTGTATGAGTACGTCTAAAATAATTATTACCGTACCGATTTTCCAAAAATCACCGTGGGAAATATACCAGTTTTCAATTCCATCATCCCACATATTTTCCTTTAACATACCCGGTACGAAACCATTGATAACAATATAAAAATATAAAAATAATTATTCTCGCAACACAAGGTTCAACAAATAATATTCCACGGGCATAATTATAAAATTTAAACCACCAATTTAAACAAATAATTTCCTTAAAATATTTAAACCAATTATGCTAAAAAATAATATTAAAACCACATACGATTTATCACTGAAGATACCTTGCTTGTGCGTAATAAATAAAATTAAATCACAATAATAAAAATCGGGGTTTTTGGATAACCCAAATTCCGTTTAGCACAACAAACATACACGTACTTATAAAATAATATTTTCCATAATTATAATTAAATTTCACCACATGAGCATAATTGCAGATATCAATTAAACACCAAATGAATATAATTAATTACCCCAAAATATTTTTAAAGGTGGGTCACTCACCTTAAGCACGTATATCAGCTAAGATCCTCCGAAGGATCAACTCCACTACCCACACGTGCACCTAAAACATCCACAGTACACCAACCAAATATATTAATATTTTAATCGGGTAACTCCCAAATGGGTACCCGGGGAGCGAACACAAACGATAACTAAAATTGACGAGTAATATACTGAATTGAAGCTTGAGTGACGAGGATTACAAATCCGGTCTCACTTCCCAGAGATCGGACCCGAGGTGGCCGGAATTTCTCCGGAAAGCTTTTGGGATTCAACTCTTCGATTCTCCCAAACCATCGCAAATTGGAGGAAAAGGACACCGGATTTGAATTCAGGAGGTCGAAATTAGTGGAGAGGGACCGGAAACAGGACTGAGTACTCGCCGAAACAGGGAGTTCTCCGGTAAGCCGTCACGGTCACCGGAAACCGTTGCCGCCGCCGGCGCGTGCGGCGGTTGATGGCCGTGATTTTTGGAGGTTTTGTAGGTTGAAGGGAGAAGGTTCCAACAGTACCGGCGGTGACAAGAACGGAGGCCGGAATGTGGAGATCTCGGCGGTTGAAGGATTCGGCGCCGTCGCCGAAAAAAGCCTCAATCTGGGCGCGTCGCTGTTCGGTTGGCCGTGAAATTTTGGGTTTTGGCCGGAATGAGGAGGCGCTCCCATCTGGCTGGCGCGTGTAGCAAGAATCGGCCGGAAAATTTGACATCCCCAGCGGCCGGTCGTTTCTCTCTCTCCCTCTCTCTCTCCTCTCTCTCCCTCTCTCTCTCCTCTCTCTCTCTTTCTCTCTCCTCCCCGTTGTTTTTGCCAAATAAAAGCCACCGTGGGTGACACTGTTCACCCACGTGGACCAATCAGGTGTCGACATGTGGTGTTACTGTGCACTGAAGCCAGATATAATAAAATATTACAGTATCCGGCGAACTTCACACGTCCATAACTTTTTAACCAGATGTCCAATTTAAGCATGCCGCTAGTCTATGAACTCGTATCGACGAGTACTTTATAGCCATACAAAAGTCAAAACAAAATTATACAACGATAAAAAGTCAACTCCTGGCACCTCTTGGACAATTTGCACCTCAACTTGTTTTGCCCATAACTTTCAAACCGTAGCTCCGTTTTCGACGTGCTACTAGTCTACGAACTCAGGGCATCATGCACTTCACCACGGTACCATGGTAAACTAGAAATTTCAACTGGAACAAAAAGTCAACTTTTGACCCACTCGATCAACGGTCAACGTGCACGAATTCCGATGTGGTTTGGGACGGGGTGTTACAGTTTTGGGTATCTGACACGATTAATAAATGGGTCATATTCGGGTTAGGTATTTTTAATACGATTATTAAACGGGTTGACACGAACACGACCCACGAACACGAATTGCCAGGTCTAGCCATGATAATAACAGTTTCACCGCGTGTTTGGCTTTCACAATAAAAAACAATTAATTAATATTTTTTGATGCTTTAGATGAGGATCCCTATTTATGATCATTACTTATTTCAGAAAACAATAGAATACAACGGTATAGAACAATTCATTACTAAAGTGTAGAATGAATTAAAAATTTTAAATTACAAAAATTATATTATAACCATATAACTCATATGTACTTACATTGCACTTTGATCATTGGATAATCACTATTAAAAAAAAAAAATTTCTCTTTTCGCAGTATTTTAAAGTGTATTTTAGACCATTTATTTGAAATCACAACTTATAAATTTACCATAAAAATAAATCACAATGTATGATTCTTTTTTTTTTTTGATAAATATGAATTAATATTTAACTACATATTTATTTATGGTTAAAGAACTTTTACATTATATTCGGATTGAGAGAATAGGAAGGAAAGTAAACTGATTCTTTTATTTTAATAAGTCCATTTTCCAACTAAAATTGAGAGGAAAAGGAAGGAAAGGAGAACACTTTAATTATTTTTTTTCAATATTTCAAAATTATCCATATTTTTATTATTATTAAATTGACTTGGTAGAGATGTAAATAATTTATTTGTGAAACATTTGCTTCCCTTTCCATTTACTAATTATTCAAACAACTATTATTAGTCAATATTAACATTTCTTTTCTTTTCCTTTCCTCTCTTCATAAACTTATTATTATTATTATTTTTTTCCTTTTCCTCCCTTCAATCCAAACGGAGTGTTATAGTAATGTGATGAAACTGAAATTTTTTTTTTTAATGTGGTTTTTGTATTATACTTGTATTTTTCAAACTATAGTTATATAAGATCCTTAATCTATAATATAAATGACATGTACTCTCAAACTATGGTTACATAATATCCATGTATTTTTCAAACTATGGTTATATTTTTAATGTGGTTTTTGTATTACATGGTTATATAATATCCTTAGTCTACAATATAAATGAGAAGTGCTCTCAACTTTTTGTCATATTTTACCATTCAAAATGGTCAAAAACAGCTGCATCTTGTCCCTTTTTTTCAAATTCTTTTATTTAATCCATTAAACAACGCCGTTTTATTGTTTATATGCCCAAATCTACCTTTTTGGTTTTCTTTCTACAATAATATGCCAAGGATTAAATAGATTTTTCAATTCTATTAAATACAAAAATATTGGATAATTTTGGGATATTTATTGATAATGATAAGATCGCTTTGGATGTTGAGGTCCTTTCCGGATATCCAAAAAGGTTCTATTTGGGAACAGATTTACCAAATTTTCTATAAAAAATCTGACAGAACATTTCTATAATTTAAATATAACCCCAATTGTACCTATGGTTAAAAACATGTTTAATGACACCAACACCATCCTTGGCCACTACAACTCTAAATATGTGCATATATATATATATATATATACATATATTTTCCAAATGTCATAAGTAATGGATCTTATACCTGATCATCACAAACAAAGAAAAGATAAGAAATATAGGACCCATTTCGTACACTGGATATGATTGGAATTGGGATTAGATGGGATAAAAAGTAATTCAATATTGTATTTGATGTCAATAGGACAGTGTTATTTTTTTATATATAAATAATTATTAAATAATAAAACTTATGATTTTTGAATTAAACAAAATGATTTAAATTAGATAAGTCTTTTTTCTAACAATTTTTTAAATTCTTTATTTAATTAATATATTTTCTCTATACTTTTATATAAACCCTTCATTTATCAAATAATAATAAAATAAAAAAAATCACAAAGGCAATGTATTTTAAGTTCTTATAACCAATTAAAAATAAAAAATAATAAAAAAATAAAAATGAAAAAGAATGAAATTAAAAAACAAAATAAAGAATGTGATAAAAAAAAGGAAAAGAATTAAATTAGAAAAAAAGCATGGAATAAAAGAAAAGAAAAATATAATAAAGAATCAAATTAAAAAATGATAAAATAATGACAGAAGAAATTAAAAAAAAAAAAAAACCAAAAATGTTATTTTCAACCTTTTAAACACACTACATTGGGCTTTTCCATTTGGGCAAGACTAAATAATCCCCAGCCATCACATGGGATTATATGATTATTTTGCACTTCCGGATTTGCTAATGTAACACCCCATCTTGAACAACATCGAAATTTTCTTCACGTTGACCGAGGTTGATCGGGTTTGATCGCCGTTGACCGATAGGGGTCAAAATTTGACTTTTTTTCCGGATGAAATTTCTCTTTGACTGGAGTATCGTTGCAAAGTATGCATCGATCCAAGTCCATAAACTAGTAGCACATTGAAAACGGAGCTACCGTTTGAAAGTTACGAGCAAAACAAGTTGAGGTCCAAACTGTCCACGGGGTGTCGGAGTTGACTTTTTGTTTGTGCAAAATTGAGCTTTGAATCATGCACGGTTGTGAAGTACTCGTTGATACGAGTTCATAGACTAGCGGCACGCCCGAAACAGATATGTGGTTTACAAATTGTGGATCTATAAAGTTTTTTTTTTAAATACTATATTATTTTAATATTATTTCATATATATATTTATTTATTTTTATTTTCTTTTTCTTTTTTTTTCTTTTTTTCCTCTCCCCCCACGTGGGAAAATTCCCCCACGGGCTTCTTCTTCCTTTCTTCTTCTTCTTCCTTCTTCTCCTTCTCTCTTCATTTCTCCTTCTTGTCAATCTCTATCTCTCTCCCTGCTGCATCTTTTCCAGCCATCGGACGGCCACACGCGTTGGCCACCGGTGAAGCCCAGCCATCGGTGAGTTCAGCTGCCAAGTTGGGCAATTGGCCGACCGGTGATGCGCCCAAATCGGCGGCTGAAGCCGACAGCAGTCCATTTTGATTTTTCGGCAATTTTGTTGTTTTCCAGCCAACCTAGCCCGATTTCATACCCTACTTCTCCTATTTTGGACCTCTTGAGCTCGATTTTGAGGTCCATTCAGCTCAATTCCTTGCCGTTTGGGAGACACGACAAGTTGAAGTTCAGCCGAAAACTTCCGTCCACTTTCCGGCCACCTGCGGTCGAGTTTAGTCCAACGGAGATCGGTAACGTATTCCTCGTCCCCTTAGCTTTCCGTTGATACCTTATTTGTAAATTTTGGTTAACGTTTGTGTTAAATCCTTTGGATAACTGTGTATAATTTATCCGATTAAAATATTATTTTAATCCGTTTGTGTATTATTGATGCTTTAGGAGCATGTGTGAATTACGGAATTGATCCTATGGAGGATTTTGGTATAGTTGCATGCCCGAGGTAAGTGATCCACCTTCAAAATTATTTTGGATTGGTAAATTGTATATATTTTGTGTTGATTATATATTTGGAAATTTTATTTCATGTATTAATTGTTTAGTAAATTTCTAATTGAAATTTTATGCCAAAATTGAAGGAAATTAAATTATTTGTGTATTATAAATATTTTGGGTTTTAAGAATTTTCTTGAATTTGAGGTTTAATTTAATAATTATTGAATTTTGTTGTTGGAATATTTTATAATTAGATATTTGAAAAATATGTTTTACGTATTTGATATTAAGAGAATTTCCATCTAAATTATATTGCCAATGTATGTTGTTTTAATATATGTTTGGGTGCCAAAAATATATTTGGGAATTAAAAGAAATTGTGATTTCAATTTCCTTTTATAATTGTTATGTTTATCATGTGATTTAATTATATTTTGAAATTTGAGGAATTGAAGGAATATTTATTTTAAATTATTGTTGATTTCATTGATGGATTTGAAATTGATGGAATTTATATCGATGGATTTATGCTGGTGATATTAAAGAAAAATGTGGGAATGTGAATTTGAAAAATGGTATAATTTCCACGGTGAATTTTGGAAAAATTGGGTATTTTAATAATAAATTTGGTTATTTGTTTTAGCTCACTCATACAGTACTGGTGTTCTGTACTGTATATGTGGATGAGCGCGCAAATTATAATATTTTCCGTGAGTTGCCATCGGACCGAGGGTAGGCAAGTTCTATATGATGCACATAAGCCGCCTCCTTCCATGGCCGGGATGACAGTTTAAGCAGCGGCGCTGTCGGAACGCCGAAGCGACCGTATGCAAGTTTCTCTCTTTAACCTCCCGCCAGATTGTGCTTAGGACGCTGGATATCATAGGGCATCACTGGTATATAGTGTGGTGCGTTAAGTTATTTTCTCAATACGAATTTCAACCCAAGATGCTTTAAAATCGTATTTAAAATTAAACATATTTAATTTTGTTCTATTGTTTATTTCAAAACTAATAGTTTCTAAAATGTATTTATTCATGTTTTTATCAATTATTTTAAATTGGTGTTTTAGAATTTTATCTTACCATGCTGATATTATTTATTTAAATTTTGAGATTTTAACATGAATTTTATTGTATTCTTTTATCTATTTCAAGTTGAAGTTTAAAATTAGTTAAAAAAATTTCTTTGATTAATCCATGGATTTAATTAATAAATTTTATAATTTATATTTTGAGTTTATTTTTGTTTTATGTCAAATTTCTTTAATACAAGTTTATTTATGATTTTATTTTATTTCATCTTATAATATCTTATTCTAAATTTAATTATTGGATTTTTAAAATGTTTTCAATGTATATATAGAGTTCTAAATTAATATTTGTATTTATATGTATTCTAAATTATTGCATTTCGTTTAATTTGATATTTCCTTGATTATTTTTACTGTAAATTTTATTGTGATTTTACTTATTTTATTTATGACAATTTGTGTACAATTTAATCATTGTTATTAAAATTATTCTTGTTTCTTATTATACATTCTAGGTCTTTTATTTAATGTATTTTATTTACAATTTATTTAATTAGTTATTTCTTGTTTTTTGGGGTGCAATTATTGGGTTTTGTGAAAATATTTTAAAAGGGGAACTTTTCAAACTGAGTGAACAGTGAGGGTTTTGAGAGAAAGCAATATTTCAACTACTTATTATTTATTTGATTATTTATTATTATTATTATATTATTATTATTATGATTGTTTCGTAGTTAGGGTCACTCACTGAGATGATTAGCATCTCATGTTTTTAAATTCCGTTCCCCTAGACCCAGGTTAGTAGACGCTGATCATCCGGAGGCGAGTTTGATGTCTTGTTCGTTGCTGAAAGTTCAAGGAGCCTTACTTATTTTTCTTCACTATCTTGTATTATTTCTTTTATCCTTGGTTGTATAAATTTCATATTTAATTATATCTCGATAAAACTCTGTATACTATCTTGGACATTTATTTATTAATTATGCACTGATTTCCTGTTATTTATTGAAGTGCTGCAAATTTGTGGGATTAAATTGTAATAAAGTGGAGGAATAAGGTGGTATATATATAGAAGTGTGTTTTCAGTGCAGAGAATTTGTAGTAAGTCCAACCTTTAGAGGAGGTTCTGCTGGATTTTTCATTAGAAGGTCTGGTAGGGTTTCCCTGGGATCAGGGCTTGTCTAGGGTTCCGGTGAGGGATCTTGGACGGGTTCTGACAGCTAATCCCATTAGTAGTTCTTGTCAAATGTGTGATAGGGATTATTTTAACCCAATCCCAATTCCAATCCCATATGCTAAACACACTTACAAGGTTATACACATCACGGTTAGTCCATCAAAACAGTTTTAGGAATACAATTATTTGATGCAATGGAAGGGGATATATATATATATATATATATATATGTTTTACTACAAGTCCATAGAATAGCAAAGAAATGTATTCATAGGTAGCGGATGAAAACATTTCCTATAATGTTATGTTATTCTGGATGTTCATGATCAGATCAACCTTTCCTTTTTGGTCTTGTAAACGTAGTTTGGTCAAAACTATGGAGCTTCACATGCTCAAGGACTACTATTGAAAAGGTAATTTTCATTTTATGTTTTTATCTGTCATGGTTTATACAATTGTTCTTATTGTTTAATTTTTCTTTTGTTTTTTTGGTATGAGTCATTAGATATAGATGCTAAATCATTATAAGTTGCAGGATTATCTAACAGCATTCCTTGCAGAGGTGAACATAGATATTGTTAGGTACGACTAAATTTGGGAAGACTTGGCTCATTTTTGAAGACTCGTTATGTCTTCTTATTTTGATTTATTTCCTCAATATGCATAACATTATATGAATGTATGGATAACTCAAGTTTTTGATATGATCTCAACAAGGTGATGGCAAAAACTTTGACCTTCCTGTGAAAGAGAAAAGTGATATCTTTATTCTGTACTATAATGTATACTAGTGGAGCAAATGGTGACCCCAAGGGAGTAGTGATATCAAAAGAAAGCACTCTTTGTCTTTTGACTGGAGTTCAGCGTTTTCTGGATAGTGTAAAGAAAAGGTAATTTCCTTCTTTTCAATAATCACATTTTTGTATGAAATGCAAATTAACTACTAAATAACTTAGTTTAAGACTTCATAGCTTCATTTGTTGAATTTATTAATTTCTTTTAGTTCAAGGATACTGACTTTCCAAACATACTTTTCCCACAGTTGCATGAGAAGGACGTATATATCTCATATCCACCTCTTGGGCATATTATCCCCATGTGTACTGTATAAATAATGAATAGCAATCAATATCCAATTCTTCTTTGATATTTCAAATCCCATTTTATTTATCATCAGAGGCAATCTTTTCTCAATTCCTTCTTGCTTTAACATGATGTTACAATCTCTATTGCATTGTTCAGAAACATGTGCTGAAATGTAATATTCTGGATGCCATGTTCTATATGGACTTGTCTCAGTGTTGGTTACATCTTTAAGATACTTTGTCTCTTATGGTTTGCCACCAGTATATTCGATGTAGTTGGTTTTTAAGTTTTATACGTCGCTTGAAAGTTGCTGCCATTATTAATAAGTGGTTTAGCATGCCTTTGCTGGTATCTTATCAATTAATTGTTAACGTAAGACAAGATGCCTCCTTTAAAGGGGAAAAAAGACCCCCAAAAAAAAGAAAAGTTTAGGTTGATGAATGGTTAAAGTGAAAATTTGCTAAAAATACTTGAATTCATAGTGATGTCTAAACCATAATGATTGAAATAACTAAACTCATTATGAAAGGTTTAGGAACTGCATAAATGGACCTATATCATCATAATATATATATATATATATATGTGTGTGTGTGTGTGTGTGTATATGTATGAATAAATGTTAATTAATGGACTCGATTACAGTGGTTCAACTTGCTTTTGCAATCATAGCTTTTCTTTTCCATTATAGTTTTGTGATATGTCTATATTCTAAATTACTCTCTTTGTATGCTCCTTTTTATTTTTATTTTACTTTTTTAATTTTCCTTTCATTATGCATAAATTGGTTTCTTTGAGGTCTCGAATTTCAAGTTTAGGAATTATACATAGTTTATGATGATATGCTCATTATATATCATCCATTGATTGTTAAAGATCATGCAGGAAGGAAAAAATGGGAATGCTTTGTGGCTAGCTTGTAGGTGTTTGTGATATATGAGTGAGATTCTACTTCACCTTGTTAGGTTGAGAAAAAGTTAGTGTCTACCAAAGTAGAATGGTAGATGAACTAGTTTGTGGCTACAAATGTATACTTTTATTTACTTTTGTTTACAATCATACCAAGGTGTCAATCTTTGGGCTTGTTGTTTCCATTTTTTTATTTTCAAACAAAGTTCTTGTATTCACTATTTTTAAAATTATGCAGCTTTTACCAACTCCAACCCTTTCATCATGGTCATGGAATACGTGGACAACAACATGACTTTGGAGGAATATGCAATGTTGGTAGACTAAATAAGTACAAGGTATATTAAACGGTAATTATGAAAATCTTTAGCCATATATATGCACAGAGATTGTAGGTAAATTCGTTAGTAGTTGCATATTGTGTAAATCTTTTCTGCTATCTGTTTAAGCAATTGTACTACCTTATTGCTACTTCTTAGATATGTTTATTCTACCTTTCCATTTCCTTATCTGTTCATTTTTTTTACTCAAATTTCAATCAAAATTATTTTATAGGTATCATGCCAAGACCTTGGAAAATGCCTAATTAAAAGACTGTTATGGTAATACTACTAAAAGTTAATCTGCTCTTTGATCCTGTGAAGACAATATATTCTTTCTTATTTGATTTCTGAGAAACCCATTGAAGTAATTTATCCCTCACTTATGAATTTAAGAAAAAAATTTCATTTTGTTATTAATTAATTAGCGTTGAATAAGGTTATAATTTTTAGCCATATTCTTATAGTTTTGTCTATAAAATTAACATTTCAATAGGCAGGATCCAATAATTTAATAGAACTTAACCTCTTTTTCTCAAAATTATGTTCTTCAATCAAGCTATTATTAATTTTTAAGTCCTATATGCAAATTGTACATGCATTTGCATACTATAATCTTTTTCTAATTTTCGAGGTGCTTTCTATCTAATATATAATTGATAAGTAGCTTGATTATTCTCATGGTTGTTTGGAATCAGAATGAATAGTTTGTATTTTAATCAAAGTCTCACAACGTTTTTCTTTTTTCTTTTTTCTTTTTTTATAAATTCTTAAATTAAGTTAATTTATTATTAAGAAGTGCACATTTCAAATTATTACATCATGGTGATCTAAAACCATTTTAACTAACTATTTCTAATTAATAATAAACTGTTACTCTAATTTTAGACTAAGGCACGTGCACATGGCCAAATCTAAACAAAATTATTATCGCATATTATTCTATATATATCTTTATGATTTTTTTTAGGTCAAATTTAGTAGAAAAAGAAGAGGCGATGATTTTCTTTCTATTACCAACACAATATCCAGCAGAACAATCACCACTCAAAAATTGCAATTCCAACTGTAACAACTTATCAACAAAACCGAAAATAAATTTCAAGTTTTAGATTTATGCAATATGTTCTCAAAATTCTTTTTTCTTTTTTTTTTGAATATATGAATGCAACTAATTAAGATTAAAATAACAAGTAATAATCAACAATAAACCAAATTACTAAGAACTAATATGCGAAACCAACCAACAAACGAGAAAGCAAAAATTCGGCTAAGACAACAAATCCTAATTCGGTAGGAATTTTTTTTTTCTAAAATGTAGAACGTGTATGAGAAATAAACAACCTTAACCTAATGTTAAAATTGTAGAATAACACAAAATAAAACAAAGTAAATAATATAGATCAAACCTGAATAAAATTCAGCTTTGATACCAAATGATATGAACCTAGCTCGACTTGCTCCTAATTCTGTATTATATTAGTCCGAATCGAAATTACGTTCAAATTTTAATGGTTACCTTGACCCCTAATCAACTTTGATTAGAAACCTTAGTATATCAAAGACGCCGCAATAGGGTATAGATTGTCCTATTGACAAGTTAAGCTAAAACACTCGATTTCTATTCGATGTTTTAGGTGTTCAAAGAGAACAAAAAGAATTTTTTTTCACAAGTAATTTTCTGTATGAATAATTATCTGAATATTATTGAGAAAATAAGCCTTTAAATAGGCTAGAGTTACAAAACAAAAACCCTAAATCTACTAGGTAAAATCGGCCAATGAATGATGATGTGGCCAAATTCTCTTACTTTCCTAATCTAATTTGGATTAATTAATTCATTTTGGAATAAGGATTAATTAATTTACAATCAAAATAATAAAACATCGAACTTCCTAAATTAATTTTTCTAGCAAATAATTAAATAAAGACCAAAATAAAAAGACTACTTCCTAAAACAAAAGTCAAATTACAGATTAGAAAACTAATTGAGTAGATTGCCAAGCAAGCTGTCTTTGTTTAATCACCAGCTAGTTTAGGCTCCAAATCAGCTCTAATATGGCATCTAGATAAAGATCCTATTTCTGTTTCGTCTGAAACGTTGGCACAAATCTAAGCTACAAAAAACTTATGATGATCCAATGAAAAAGAAAGGACAAAAAAATGATTTCTGTTTTTTAATAGTTTGGGGAATGGAAACTGAACTACCTTTTGGCCTGACATCTGATTTCCATATAAAGGGCACGATGAGTATAAATACCCTCTCTAACTTCTATTCTGATGGATTGAATCAATCGGAACAAATGGAGCCATCTTTTTATCTTTCTGCCATTCAAAAAGTATGGTAGGCTAACCTATATTTATATCGGTTAATGAAAGAGCCCAATACATAAGAATGCATGTTGGGTCTTTGAAACAGTACAAATCATTTTGATATAATAATTTTGATTTGTTAGAAATTATTCCGGTGAATGTATTCCTTTTGACTCACGGAATAGTGACATGAACTAAATGTCCTGTCCAAGCTAAGGAACTTACTCCGAATAGTCCTGATAAATGATGATTGAGGCACGATTCGGCATTTTTAAACCATGAAAAGCTCGGTGTCCATTTTGGTTATAGGTGTAACCAAACCAGCTATTAAAGATATGGCAGAAAGAAATAATAGAAAAAGAGCTCCATTATCAAGATCTCTATTAGTACGTAAACCGATTGTATACCACCACTGATAAACACCAGAATAAGCGATATTGTAACATCCCGTCCCGAACCATGTCGGAAATTTTTGCACGTTGACCAAGGTTGACCGTTGACCATTGACCAAGGGGTCAAAAGTTGACTTTTTGACCCGGTTGGAATTCTAGGTTGACTAAGGTACCGTTACGAAGTACACGTTGGCACGAGTTCGTAGACTGGTAGCACGTTGAAAATGGAGCTACGGTTTGAAAGTTATTAGCAAAACAAGTTGAGGTCCAAACTATCCAAGGGGTGCCGGAGTTGACCTTTTATTCATGCAAGGTGGAGCTTTGACTCATGCATGGTTGTGAAGTGCTTGTCGATACGAGTCCGTAGACTAGCGGCACGTCTGATTTGGACATGTGGTTTGAAAGTTATGGACCTGTAAAGTTTTTCAAATACTGTATTATTGTAATATTATTTTTAAAACACGTAATGATGTGCCACGTGTGACTTAATGAAGGTGACCATGTGTCACCATGTTGAGAAGCCACATGTCAACCATGTTTAAAATCAAATTATTTTTATTATTATTTTAAATAATAATATTATTATTAATATTATTTAATTAAATTGAATTTATTTCTTTTATTTTTCTTTTTCTTTTTCTTTTCTTTTCCCCACGTGGGAAAACACCTTTTTCTTTCTTTTTTTTCTTTTTTCTTTTCCCTTCCTTTCCTTCTTCTTCCCCGAGCCGAGAGACAAAAACACGCAGAAATTTTTTTCTCCCTTTCTCTCTCCTTTGACCCTCTCCCTCTCTCTGTTTGACCGGATTTCAGTTGTCGGAATGCCACACGCGCCGGCCACCGGGGAAGCCCACCTCGCCGCGATCTCGACCCCCAAATTTCCCGGCCTGTCGCCACCGGACGCGCCCAGATCGGGCCGGCGAAGCCGGCGGCGGCCGGTTATGTTTTTCCGGCGATTCTTGCCGTTTCCGACCAACCCAGCCCGTCCCATACCTCTATCCCACTATTTTCGACCCCTTTGAGTCCATTTCCGGGGTTAGATTGCCCAAAATCCCCACCGTTTGAAAGATCCCTCAAGTTGAAAACCGGCCGAAGCTTCCCGACCAAATTCCGGCCACCTCCGGCGGAATTGGGGTCGATGGAGACTGGATTTGTAATCCTCGTCGCTCAAGCTTTGATTCGGTATATTATTCGCCTATTTTGGATAACGTTTGCGTTTAAGCCCCCCGGGTACCGGGTATTATTTACCCGATTAAAATATTAATTTATTTGATTGTCTATGAATTTTTTTCTAGGAGCACTGGTGAGTCGTAGAATTGATCCCGTGGTGGATCGTGGTTTAATTGCGTGCTCCAGGTGAGTGACCCACCTTTAAAAATATTTTTGGGGTAATTAATTGTATTTATGTGGTATTAATTTGATATCTATAATTTGTGCTCATGTGGTGTATTTTAAATATAATCGGGAAAAATATTATTTTATATATATATTTACCCATTGGTGCTAAATGAAATTTTGGGTCATTAGAAATTCCCGATTATTATTATATTGTGATTAAACGGTATTTATTACACATGAGCAAGTATTTTCAGTAATTGATTGTGTCTGGATTTTATATCATTTTTGGGCAATTAATTATGTTTAATTGGTATTTAAATTGGTATTTAATTTATGCTCATGTGGTACAATTTAGTTATGGTTTTATTGTGGTTTAATTTATTTATTGTGCATGAGCAAAGTGTATTTCGGTAGTATTTGTACGTGGTTTCAAATATGATTTTTCGGGCATAATTGGGTTAAATATTTTATGAAAATATTTGTTTAAATTTATAAATTATGCCCGCGGTATTTTTATGGTTGCATTTCGTATTTCGAGAAAATTGTGGTTTGTTGTTATCGCTGTTTCGTACCGGTTTGGTTAAATAAAATATGTGGGATGGTAAGTGTGATAATTTAATATATTTGCCACGGTAATTTTGGAAAACGGTACGGTTAGTTAATAATGTTTATTTTTAGACGCACTCATACAGTATTGGTGTTCTGGTGTATATTGTATGGACACGTGGTAGCGTGCGGTTATTATTTCTCCCGTGGTTGCCATTGGACTGGGCATGCAAGTTTGATATTGGCCACAGCCTCCCCTCCCTTGGCTGGGAGATGGTTTTAGCAGCGGTACTGTCGAGACGCCGAAGTACCGTTGCAGGTTTCTCTCTTTAACCTCCCCGCCAGTCGGTACTCGGGACGCTGGGTATCGGAGGGCATCACCGGTATATGGTGTGGTGCGTCAGGTGTAAATTGCAAATAATATTTTAAACCCCAAAGGTGTTTTAAAATTATTTATTATAATTTATTGCAGTTTATTTATATTTGGGGTATTTATTTATTTATTCATTTATTTATTTGTTGTTTATTAAATTATTTGGTTCATTGGTTTTCGGGAAGTACGAATATCGGGTTTTGTAAAAATGTTTTAAAAGGGGAACATTTCCAATGGAGTGAATAGTGAGGGTTTTGAGAGAAAGCATTACTTCAATTGTTTATTTATTTATTTATTTAATTGTTCGGTACTGGTTAATTAAATTCCTTTATTTTTATATTATTAATATTAAAGGTGTACAGTAGATAGGGTCACTCACTGAGATGATTAGCATTTCACACTCTTAAATTCCGTTCCCCTAGGTCCAGGTTGGAGACGTTGATTGTCCGGGGCGAGCCTAACGTCTCAGTTCGTTGCCGAAGTCCAAGAAGTATTTCTTCCCTTTTTCCTCTCTATCTTGTATTGCTTTTTATCTGTCATGGTATTAATTCCACATTTATTGTATAATGCTCTGTATACTGTATTGGACGTGTAGTTGTTCTTTATGCACTGATTTACTGTATTTATTTTGAAGTGCTGAAATTTGTGGAACCAACTTGTAGCATTGTGGGAGCAATAAGGGGATGTTTTTAGAAGTGTGTTTTCAGTGCAGGTAATTTTTGGTTAGTCCTACCCTTAGGGGAGGTGCTGCCGGATTTTCCGTTGGAAGGTTCGGTGGTATTTCCCTGTGATCAGGGCTTGTCTAGGGTTCCGGGGAAAGAATTCTGGATGGGTCCTGACAGATATTCACTGGCCCAAGGGCACCCCCTCGAGTAAAAGCTTCCATAGCCGGTTGACCAAAATGAGGATCCCAAATTGCATGAGCAATAGGTTTTACCTGTAAAGGGTCCTGTACACATGCCTTAAAGTTTCCTTGCCAAGCTACATGAAACAGATTTCCAGAAGTCCACAGAAAAATTATTGCTAATTGCCCAAAATGGGAAGCAAAAATATTCTGATAAAGACGTTCCTCAGTAATATCATCATGACTTTTGAAGTCATGTGCGGTAGCAATACCAAACGAAATACAATGAGTAGTGGGGTCTTGAGATAAGGTTTGGCTAAACCTTGGAAATCTTAATGCCATAATGCCTTTCAAATCCTCCTAGCCATTATCCTACTGCAATAATTCTTGCTAAGAAAAACACCTATGTTGGGGCAATTCCATCCAGAAGGTAATGGGTTACTCCTACAGCACGTCCTTGAACAATGCTCAAGGCTCTAGGCTGAGTAGCAGGAGCAACTTTTAATACTAAAAATTTTATTAGCATTCTCAATAATTCTTCTCTGAATCATATCTTTTTAGGTATCATTGATATTCGAAATATTAATGCACAATTTTTTCAGGAATCAACAAAAAAAATTCTTAATAAATATATTTACAATGATAAAGATATTTCTAATTCTAATAATGAAACAAATCAAAAAAGAATTTATAAAAAAATAAAAGTCTAATTCACTTTATTTCGACTATAAAAAAGTCCATTTCTACTATTTCAGGAATCAACAAAAAAATTCTTAATAAATATATCTACAATGATAAAGATATTTTTAATTCTAATAATGAAACAAATCAAAAAAGAATTTACAAAAAACATAAAAGTCTAATTCACTTTATTTCGACTATAAAAAAGTGATATGAACCTAGGACGACCTGCTCCTAAACCCGTATTATATTAGCTCGGATCTCAATTAAGTTCAAGTTCTAATGGAATGGACCTCAACCCCTAACCAACCTGTGGTTAAAAACCTTGGTATAATGTAGACGCCACAATAGGGGATGGAAAACCTATTGATAAGTCAAGCTAAAACAACCAATTCTCTAATGGTGTTTTAGGTGTTCTCAAAGAACAAAGAGATAATTAATCTCACAAGTATTTTCTTAATCAAATCAAAGTTGTCTTCTTATTGAAAAATAAGCCTTTAAATAGGCTACAAAGCCATGAAATAAAACCCTAAAAACAAAGGGAAAACCGGCCATACATAGTAGTTTCCTATGGTGGCCGAAATTCTCACTCCTTTCCTAATCTAATTTGGATTAATTAATTCCTTTATTTTAAATTAGGAATTAATTAATTTACAATGAAAATAATAAAATAATAACTTTCCTAAACTTATTGTTTCAGAAAATAAATAAATAAAAACTATAAAGTAATGGTAATTTCCTAAAACAAAAAGTAGAATCAAATTAGGAAACTATAATACTAGCTTTTTGACTAAGTTGACTTTGACCAATCTTTGACCAAATTGAGCTCCAAATCAGCTTAATATGCTTTGTAGGATGCCAAATAAGCTGAATATGAAGTTCCACACGTTGCCCATGCTTGGAAGAGGAAGAAAAAGTCAACTCAGCAAAATACAGTAAAGCCAGCACAAAATACAGTAAAAAACAGGCCAAATTTGAAGCTGTCCTTACAACCCCTTTTTGAATTCCTTTGAAGTTGGCTTGACTTGATTCTATATCCTCTTAGAAATATGTATTTAATCCATAAAGAGTTGGAACCATTTCATGCTGCCGTTGTCCATATTTGCACCAAAACTGCTACCCGGGTCCGTATCGGCTTCCACCATTTGGATGCTTAGAATAGGCTTTGTATCTTCAAGTATGGACAAGCTCTGTTGAGATTGATTACCCCCTGTATAAATATTTTCAGTTTGTCCTTAAATCTCTTAATTTGAGCTCTTGTGATTGGCCTAGTCTTCATCCGTGTCGGGTCAGCACCCCAGTGGGTTATCGGTTGAGCGGACTCGGGCGGAATCACATCAAAAAGTCCCTTTCTACTATTAGTAATAAAAGCATACAGAATTTTTTTTTTACTTATTTTACGTGTCACAAGCATATGTATTTTACAAATTATCACAACCCTCAGCCGTTAACTTATACTTGTATTTTTACTACTTTTATTACTAATAGTAGAAAAGGATTTTTTTATAGTCGAAATAAAGTGAATTAGACTTTTATTTTTTTTATAAATTCTTTTTTGATTTATTTCATTATTAGAATTAGAAATATCTTCATCATTGTAAATATATTTATTAAGAATTTTTTTTGTTGATTCCTGAAAAATTGTGCATTAATATTCCGAAATTCGCTCAAAAAATAACCTAGAAGATGTTAATCGTAAATGAGAAGATCGGTTATAGAGAAAAATTAAGATGGATTCGTATTCATAAACATGAGAATTATATAGGAACAAGAAAAATCTTGAATTACTTTTCAAAAAAAAAAAGAAATAGATTTTTTTGGGGTAATAAAACTATTCCAATTATAATACTATGAAGAAAAAGATGTAACGAATACAAAGAAGAGGCATCTTTTGACCCAATAGCCAAGGGTTTGAATCAAGATCTCCAGATGAATGGGGTAGGGTATTCGTACATCTGATACATAATTTAAATGTGGAAATTTATGATAAGAATCCGCCCGTGCCCACACAACCAACAACTCGCTAGGGTGCCAACCCGATACGAACGAAGACCGAACCGATCACTAAGGCTCAAACTAAGAGATTTAAAGACAACCTGGCTACTATTATACAGGGAGTAATTAATTCTCAGAAGGAATTGTCAATACCCGAAGATACAAGACCCGTTTTAAGCATCCAAGTGGTAGAGGCCGATACAGACCAGGATAGCTGTTTTAGTACAAATATGGACTCCAACACCTTATGGGATCAATGAATATCTCTAAGAGGTCATAGAATCAAGATAAGGTAGAAGCTAAAGCATCCAAATAGGAGGTGTATGCATAGAAGGGAGTTTGGCTGATTTTACTGTACTTTGTTGCTGGCTTTACTGTATGTTGCTGAATCGACATTTGCTCTTTGTTCCAATCAAGCGTAATGTGTGGGGCTCAATGATAATCCTATTTGGCATCCTAAAAGGCATATGGAAGCTGATTTAGTGCTTAAATTAGTCAAAGATAGCTTAGTCAAAAAGATAGTTATTTAGTTTCCTAATTTATTTTTGACTTTTTGTTTTAGGAAATTAGTTCTGTTTGGTTTTTATTTATTTATTTGCTAGAAAAATCAACTTAGGAGAGTTATTATTTTATTATTTTCATTGTAAATTAATTAATTCCTAATTCAAAATAAAGGCATTAATTAATCAATATTAGATTAGAAAAGGAGAGAGAAAATTTAGCCAACTTAGGTTTCCTATTCTATAGGGCTTGTTTTGTCCTAGTTTTTTAAGGTTTATTGTTTTATAACTCTATCCTATTTAAGGGATTAATTTTGAGGAAGAACACACCTTCAATATTATTTAGAAAATTAATTGTGACATAGAATTCTCTTTGTTCTCTTTGAACACCTAAAACACCATTAGAGAGTGAGTGTTTTAGTTTTGACTTATCAATAAGACTTCCATAACCTATTGTGGCGTCTTCATTATACCAAGGTTTCTAATCATAGGTTGGTTAGGGGTTAAGGTTTTTCCATAAAAATTTGAACTTAATTGAGATCCGAGTTAATATAATACGGGTTTAGGCGCGAGTCGATCTAGGTTCATATCATTTGGTATCAGAGATGAATTTTGTTTAGGTTTGATCTATCTTTATTTACTTTATTTTTTTTTATGTTATTCTACAATTTTAACATTAGGTTAAGGTTTTTTCATACTCCTACACATTCTGCATCTTAAAAGAAAAGAAAAACTCATTCCTAGTTGAATTAGGTTTTCCTAATTTTACCGTATTTTTTATTTCCTAGTTTGTTAGCTGTTTTTCATCCTTGTTCTTAGTAATTTAGTTTATTGTTGAATTTTCTTTGCTGTTTTTAATCTTAAATATTTGCATTCATATATTCAAAAAAAAAAAGTGAGTTTGCGGCAACAAATACAAAATTCATAAATTTTGCAAACTTTGTATTGAGTGGCCTCAGGTTTGTAGTTGTTTGGTGTTGGAATTGCAATTTAGTTTATAATTCTTGCTACTGAAGATGAGATTATATTTTTGAGTAAAAAAAAAAAAAACAAAGAAGAAGAAAAGCCAAATAAAAAAAAGAAGGCTGGTTTTGTTGAATTTGGTGTTGAAATATGTTTGCTAGAAATTTCTTTGAACTGCTAAGTTGTTGACTATTTATTCAATATTTGGAGTTTCTGGAGATTTATTTTTGCTGCTAGATTTTTGAATTTTGGATGCTAAATTAGTTGGATTAAAAATTAGTTAAACGATTTGATACAAAAACTTGAATTACAAAGAACAACCAACAACCATCATATATTTTTGTTCAAATTGATTCTTGTTCGTGTTTGAATTATTTCCTTATATTTTATCCTTGAATTATTGGTTCATTCATATTCTTGTTAGCTTTTATTTCGTTCCAAAAATTTGTTTGTTGATTTACCTTGTTTTTACTTAGAAAAGTCGAGAACGAGGTTTTATTAATTCACTCAGTATTGTTTACTTTATGCTACTGTTTTGTTGATAAGTTTAATTAAAATATACTTATGATCTAATTGCTTTTTAGTGGGTGTTTTAATTAAAACTTTGAGATAATTCTTTAAGTGCAAAAAAGCAAGAGTGTGTGAGCTTAAAAGAGGGTCAAAAGCCGAAAATAGTGTGCAAACACGAGTGTTGAGACCTTGTTTGAGTGAAACACGTAAGGAAGTGATTTCAGTGATGTTCTATTTTATTTTTGTGTTATTCATACTAACATGGCAAATTCATGGGTGAGAAGAGGAGATCCACCAGTAAGAATTAATGAAGAAGAATCCGTAGGATTCAAAGGTGATTCCCGAGCTACGGGGAGTGGAGATGAGCACATGGACATAAGGGCGATCTTGGAGCAATTACAACATATGAATGCTCGATTTGATCACATACATCAAAGGATTAACAGGTTAGAAACATCACAAGGAGGGCCAAATACAAGATTCGATGCTCATGGAGGCTGAGATCGAGGTCGAGGAGGCCGAGGGTGACTTAGAGAAAAATTTGGGGAAGGCAATTTTGGAGATGACTTGGATGAGGGGTTTGATGAAATTTTTGAACCTCAAGGAAGACCAATCCATGGTGATACGAACCTAGGTCGACACGCATCGAAACTCGTATTATATTAACTCAGATCTTAATTAAGTTCAGATTTTAATGGAATGACCTCAACATCTAACCAACCTATGATTAGAAACCTTGGTATAATGAAGACGCCACAATAGGTGATGGATATCCTATTGATAAATCAAAACTAAAATACTCACTCTCTAATGGTGTTTTAGGTGTTCAAATAGAACAAAGAGAAATTCAATCTCACAATTAACTTTTTGTAAAAATATTAAAGCTTCCTTCTCATTGAAAAATAACCCTTAAATAGGTTCAGGACATGAAACAAAAAAACCTTAAAAATATAGGACAAAACCGGCCAATAGGATTAGGAAACCAAGTTAGCCGAATTTTCTCTCTCCTTTCCTAATTTAATTTTGATTAATTAATTTATTTATTTTGAATTAGGAATTAATTAATTTACAAAGAAAATAATAAAATAATAACTTTCCTAAGTTGATTTGTCCAGAAAATAAATAAATAGAAACTAAATAAAAGACTAATTTCCGAAAACAAAAAGTAGAAATCAAATTAGGAAACTAAAATACTATCTTTTTAACTAAGTTGTCTTTGACTAATCTTTGATCAATTTAGGCTCCAAATCAGCTTCCATATGCCTTTTAGGATGAAAATAGGATTATCATGGAGTCCCACACGTTGCCCTTGCTTGGATTAAAGAGAAAATGTCAACTCAGCAAAATACAATAAAGCCAGCAAGCAATACAGTAAAACAGGCCATCTTTCTCCCTTATGCACACAGCCCCTTTTTGTTTGCCTTTGAAGATGAATTTACTTGATTCCATGATCTCTTAGATATATGTATTGAATCCATGAAGTATTGGAACCATTTGTTGCTACCCGGGGTCCATAATTACAAGAAAACAGCTACCCGGGTCCGTATCGGCTTCCACCACTTGTACGGTCAAAACAGGCCTTGTATCTTTGGATATGGACAAGCCCCTTTAAGAATGAATTACCCCCTGTATAAAGGCAACAAGGTTTTCCATAAACCTCTTAGCTTAAGCCCTAGTGATTGGTCCGGTTTTTATCCGTATCAGGTCAGCACCCCAGCGGATTGTCGGTTGTGCAGGTTCGGGTGGGTTCTCATCACGTGGGAGACCATCAAGGAATGAGGATGATGATCTTGGGAATATTAAGGTCAACATACCACCTTTCATGGGAAAAAGTGACCTGGAGGCTTACTTGGAATGGGAGGAGCATATAAAGATGATCTTTAATGGTCACAACTATTCAGAGGCTAAAAAAGTAAAATTGGCAGCAACAGAATTTGGACATTATGCACTCCAATGGTGGACTAATGAACAAAGTACCTGAAGAAGAGTAGGAGATGAATTGATTACTACTTGGTGACAAATAAAAGGAGCCATGAGGAAGCGATTTGTACCGACTTATTACCATAGGTTACTGCATCAAAGGTTACAATATTATCACAAGGTAGTAGGTCCATGGAAGATTATTACAAAGAGATGGAGATGCTCATGATGAGATTGAGCATGAATAAAGAAAAAGAAGTAACCATGGCATTGTAACACCCCGTCCCGAAATACATCAGAAATTTTCACGTTAATTAAGGGTTGACCAAGTTTGACCGTTGACCAAAATGTTGAATTTTTGCTTCTAAGGAAATTTTGCACTAACCAAGGTACCATTGCGAAGTACGCATCAATTTGAGTCCATAAACTAGTAGTATATTGAAAACGGAGTTGCGGTTTGAAAGTTATAAATGAAACAAGATACGCTCCAGACTGGTCGACGAGCTAAGAGTTGACTTTTTATTTATATGGGTTTCAATATTGACCCATAGATTATATGAAAGTGCTCGTCAATACGAGTCTGTAAACTGGTAGCACACTTAAATCGGACCTACGGTTGGAATGTTACTGGGTAGCACAATATTTGAGGGAGTCCTTAAAGTTGCACCATGTGTCACCACTTGAAAGTTGCCATGTATCATGGATAAAGAGAGCCATGTGTCACGATGGAAAACTGCCACGTGTCGTATTAATTAAATATTATATTATCATTTAATTATTTCAATATTATTTTATTTTATTTTATTTTTTCTTTTCTTTTTCTTTTTCTTCTCCCCATGTGGGAAAAAACATAGCCCCCCCCCCCTTTCCTTCTTCTTCTTTCTTCCTTCCCTCTCACTCCCACCAGTCTCTCTTTCTCTCTACTGCACCTCTTCCGGTCATCGCACGGCCACACGCGCCCGACGATGTGGTGGCCCATGGCTGGACGAGCTTGGGCCTCGAGTCGCCGGTCGGTTGGCCTGCAGAAGCATCGGGATCGACGCCCAAAGCCGATGGTAGGTGAGGTGGTGGGTGGCCGGTTTTCCGGAGGCCACGGGTCCCGAGGTTGGTCCCTCCCCCTACTTTTCGACCCCCGGATTCCAAAAATGACATCCATTTGCCCAAATTCCAAGCCACTAGTGAGATAAGTGGAGGGGGAGTCCGGCCGAAACTTCCCTGCCATTTTCTGGCCAACTCCGATAGTTCCAAGCTGAACGAAGGTTGGTTTTACACTCATCGTCTCCTTAGCTTTCATTTGGCACCTTATTTGTGAATTGTGATTGAGTATTTTGAAAAATATCATTTTTTGATAAAATAATATTATGTTAATGTGGTAATCTGAAAAATGTATGTTTAATATTTAAATAATTGCTATTTATATTGATGATGTCAAATTGTGTTGAATTGCATAAATATGGGTTGTATTAATGTTTCTGAAATTTGGAAAGCTGTAGATTTTAAACTGTTGTTAAATTACTGTTAACTTTACCGTGAGGTTATGGCATCTAATAGAATGAATCTTTATATGCTTAATTATTTGTGGAATTGTATGTGGTTCTATTGACATTTAGTATGATGAGCATGCAGGTTTATACTCTCCCGAGGTTGCCATCGGACCGAGGACAGGCAAGTTGATATTGGCCATAGCCGCCCCCCTCCATAGTCGGGATTGAGTTTTTAGCATCGGCGCTACTGGGATGCCAGAGCGGCCTGGATGCCGGTTTTCTCTCTTTAACCTCCCTGTCAGTTGGTGCCTTGGGACGCTGGACATCTTCGGGCACTACTGGTATATAGTGTGTGCATCAAGTATTTTTTTTAGTGTATATATATATAAACATATTTATGTCTGATTATATTATGTTTTATATACCACACCGTATGGGGAGACGATCCGATGTGGTCCATGTAGAGCTAGCCTCGTATATATGTTGCCTACAAATCCAGGGGATCGGACGGCCAATTTAGGCAACCACCCCAAACTGTATGGGTAGCAGAGTATCGACGACAGCTAGAATCATGGATCGCACAGTATGTTAGATGGTATCGTATATATCTCTGTTATGATTGTGCATATTTCATTATGTGTTACAGATTTTAAGATAATATTTTATCTTATGCTACATTGTCTATTCGTGATCTGATTTCTTACTATTGATTTTATTAAATATTCTTATTATTATTAATAAATTTTATCATCGTTATTACTATACGGTAACTTTGAACGATGGGTGAGAAAGATAGCCCTTGGCAGGTGTGATTATGTGATGGCCATTGGGTAGGTGTGGTTATGTGATAGCCCTTGGCACGTGTGATTATGTGATAGCCATTGGGCAGGTGTGGTTATGTGATAGCCATTGGGCAGATGTGGGTATGTGATAGCCCTTGGCAGGTGTGATTATGTGATAGCTATTGGGCAGGTGTGGTTATGTGATAGCCCTTGGCAGGTGTGATTATGTGATAGCCATTATGTAGGTGAGGTTATGTGATAACCTTTGAATATGTATGGTTATACGTAGCCCTCAGACGAATTGTACTAACATAATTATTATTATCATGAAAATGTTTACTATTATTATTGTTGGTGTGGTGATTGGTTTGTACACATTTTTCTATATTACGCATTGGCTTATTTGTAAAATGACATTTGAAATATATTTGAAATTTGCAGCACTAAGTGAGTGGTGTGGGTAGATGAAAATCAATGATGGTATATTCTAGTTGGCTATTTACTAAATTACATTGTATAAATATTTTATATAAATGTACTATCGAAGTGCTGCAATCTGTGGAATTTATTGTAGTAAGAAGGGAGGGATAAGGTGGCATGATATAGGAGTGCGTTTTTATGCAGGTAAATTTTTGGGCATGTTCTACCCTTAGGGGAGATGCTGCCGGATTTTCCATATGACGATCCGGTAGGGTCTTCCTGGGATCAGGATTTGTCTAGGTTCCGAGAAGGAATTCTGGATGGGTCCTGATAGCATGGTTTCTAGGTGGGTTGAATCGTGAGATAGATAATCAATTGGAATTGCAACAATATGTGGAATTGGAAGAAATGTTACATGTGGCTATTATACTTGAGAATCAATTCAAGAGGAAGGGCACAAGTACACGGTTTGGAGGAGTATCAAACAGTAGGAGGTCAAATCCAAGTATTTGGAGAAGCAATCCCACATATGACAATGAGCCAAGACCGAAGCTAGGTGATGAAAGCACCAATCGGCCAAAAGGGGAGGCTAAAACCGAATCTGTCCATGCACCAAAGAATGAAGATAAATCTTATCCTAAACCTTCTAGAACTCGTGAAATTGTATGTTTTAAGTGCTAGGGATGAGGACACATTGCCAATCAATGCCCCAATAAAAGAATCATGGTGTTAAAAGGTAATGCTGAGTTAGAATCCGAAAGTGAAGATAGCAGAGGTGAAACCAAGCAAGAAGAGGAAGAATTTGAAGATGAAACCGAAACCTTGAATGCTTCACATGCCGAACTAAGCTTGGTGAGTAAGAGAGTTTTGACCATATACAAATATGAGGAGCAACTTCAAAGAGAGAATACCTTTCACACTCGATGTGAAATCCAAGGTAAGATTTGTAGCATGATAATTGATAGTGAAAGTTGTGCTAATGTGATTAATAATGTTGTGGTTAATAAATTAGGCTGAACAACAATTAAACATCCTAAACCATATAAATTACAATGGCTTAATGATAGTGGTGAGATGAAAGTAAATAAACAAGCCAAAGTAAAATTTAGCATTGATAAATATATGGATGTTGTATTGTGTGATGTTGTTCCTATGCATGTGGGCATATTTTGTTGGGTAGACTATGGCAATTTGACAAGGATGCCATACATTATGGGAAAGAGAATTCCATTGTATTTAAATTTAAAGGGAAAAAGGTTAAGGTGGAGCCATTAACTCTAAAAGAAGTATTTAGAAATCAACTTCAAATGCAACAATGGAGGGAGACCGAAAAGCTTAAAGAAAAGGCTAGTATCGCACCCACAGCTTCAACAACTATTCAAGGGAACAAGGCCATTCAAGAACAATTAGGTAAGTGTCCTAAACTCAATGGTGAGGGGAAAAACAATGATAAATTTGAGAGTGAGAAGAAACTTGAAAAAGCCGAGAGTGAGAGAAAACAAATGGAACCTGTGAGTGTGGAAAGAAAAACAGAGGAAAGAAAAGAAAAAGAAATTTTTTTATCTTAGCTTAGGTGAACTTAAAAAGGGATTTGTGAGTAATAAACCTATGCTGGTCATGATTTATAAAGATGTTTTTGTTGTATAGAACTTTATCTGTATTGTTAAGAACTTTACTTAGTGGAAATTTGAAACTTTGGAAGAGATTATTTGTTAACTTTAAAAAGTGTGATTTTTTATAAAGATAAAATGGTATTTTTAGGATTTTTTGTTATAGTGTTTAACCCAGGAGATTTGGTTTGGTTGAACTTAAGGAAGAAGCGGTTTCCTGAACAAAGGAAGTCCAAGCTTATGCCGCATGGAGATGGATCTTTTCAAGTTTTGGAGCAGATTAATAAAAATGCTTACAAACTTGATTTACCGGATGAGTATAATGTTAGTGCTCCATTTAATATTTCTGATATCTCTTTTTGCTTTAGGTGATGATTTTGATTTGAGGGAAAATCCTTTTCAATAGGAGCGCAATGATGAGATTCCACCCGTGCCCGCACAACCTACAACCCGCTAGGGTGCTGACCCGATACGGATGAAGACTAGGCTTGTCAATACCTGAAGATACAAGACCCATTATCAGTATCCAAGTGGTGGAGGTCAATATGGACCCGGGTAGCTGTTTTAGTACAAATATGGACTCCTGGTAGCGAGAAATGGTTCCAACACTTCATGGGATCAATGAATATCTCTAAGAGACCATAGAATCAAGACAAGGCAAAAGCTAAAGCATCCAAACAGGAGGTGTGCGCATAGAAGGGAGTTTGGCCAATTTTACTGTATTTTGTTGCTGGCTTTACTGTATTTTGCTGAGTCGCTTTGTTCCAATCAAGCGCAACATGTGGGGCTCAATGATAATCCTATTTGGTATCTTACAAAGCATATGGGAGCTGATTTGGAGCTTAAATTAGTTAAAGAATGGTCAAAGACAGCTTAGTCAAAAAGATAGTTATTTAGTTTCCTAATTTGTTTTAGGATATTAGTCTTCTATTTGGTTTTGATTTTATTTTTGCTGGAAAAATCAACTTAGGAAAGCTATTATTTTATTATTTTTATTGTAAATTAATTAATTCCTAATTCAAAATAAAGGAATTAATTAATCAAAATTAGATTAGGAAACGAGAGAGAAAATTCGACCAATTTAGGTTTCCTATTCTATGTGGCCGATTTTGTCCTAGTTTTTTAAATTTTATTGTTTTATGACTCTAGCCTATTTAAGGGCTTAATTTTGAGGAAGAACACACCTTCAATATTATTCAGAAAATTAATTGTGAGATAGAATTCTCTTTGTTCTCTTTGAACACCTAAAACACCATTAGAGAGTGAGTGTTTTAGTTTTGACTTATCAATAGGACTTACATAACCTATTGTGGTGTCTTCATTATACCAATGTTTCTAATCACAGGTTGTTTAGGGGTTAAAGTTTTTCCATAAGGACTTGAATTTAATTGAGATCCGGACAAATATAATACGGATTTAGACGCGAGTCGACCTAGGTTCGTATCAATTTGTCCTCTAAAAATGGAAATATTGAATTAATAGATCGTAAATTAGAATATTTTATGATTTTTGGCCTCAAAGATACTAATCGTAGGAATCTTAAGGAAAATGGAATTTCCATAATGACTACAAATCCCTATGATATCATTTAAGAATACAAATTCTTGTTGTACCCAAAACATTTATTTTGGTCAGAATCATTAGCGGAAATAATCAAATGATTTAGGTGATACATTCGAGTAATTAAACATTTTACAATTAGTAAACTAGATTTATTGCCATAACCTACATTTTCCAGCAAACTCGATCCATTTAAACCATGATCATGAGCAAATGCATAAATGTACTCCCGAAAGATAAATGGGTATATGAGATCGTGTTGCTGAGATCTATCTAGTTCAAAATATCCTTGAAATTCTTCCATTTGAAATTCAATTTGAACCGGAGATAAGGGGTTTATTAGGTTATCAAATGATACATAGTATGATACAATCAAAACAAGGTATTATAATACAAAAAAAATAGATACCTCGGAAAAAGGTAAGACTATCGGCAGACTCTCTATCCTCTCTTTTTTCATCTAAGTGGTTTATGTTCAATCTAAGATAACAAGATGGTTAGAAATCCTTTATTTTTGCAATCCAATCGCTCTTTTGATTTTGGAAAAAAAAAAAAAAAAAACCTCTTTATCAATATACTGCCTTCTTCCTTTAATTCTTTCGATTCTACCAACAAATAATCTATAATAATTCCCAAATCCATATCAGCTAATTGTTCTTGGATAGCACTTGCTCTAGTAAAAATTTCTCAATTTTGAAATGTCTCGAAGCCTTGGGTAGTGAAAAAAAAATGGGATGCTGTATTTCTAGGATTGGATCTCGTATTCGAATGAACCTCATAATCGTAAGAAAGTGGGTTTTTTAGTTATGGGCCTAGAAAAAGAAAAATTTAGAAAGGATCCTATTGAATCCCCCCCCCCCCCCCCCTCTTTCTTCAAAATTGGACGTCTCTCATCCAACTTAAGTAGTTACACCAAAAAAGCTAAAGAAAAGAAAGGGGTTTCGTTTCCACTTTCAAATTCTATAAAAACCCCAAAAAATCTACTCCTTACTCAAGTTCCAAAAGAAGATCAAGCAACATTTCATTGATTCATTTTAGTTATTTGTTTTAGTATATTTTTTTAATTGAATTCTTTATTTAATTATGGCATAATAAAATAAATGAAATGTGAAATTCTTGAGTAGTCTACTTCCCTTCGAATGATGAGTCCCCTTAATTTTAATTAAAGTAAAGGAGGACCTTAGAATTCATGAGGTATTTACTTGTCTATGTATCATTCCGTTCAATCTTTTGTCCCTACTTTGCCTCGATGGTTATTTCATGATATCCTTAAAGCCTATATGCGATGGATAGACTCCTGCAACCATGACCTATTTGCTTATTTTGCTTATTTCAACAAAATTTCTTTCATTTAGAAAAAAAGGTTATATATTTTTTTATTCACAATATATCATAATATAATAAATTTTAAAATTATATTAAAATTATATTATTTATATAATTATATATACTATAAATAACATAAAATATAAAAACGAAAGAGAGTACTTGGCCTAGCTCTGCTCCAATATAATCTATACATTTCATAGGAACTTTTGGAACACCAATGGGCATTAAATGAAATAAAAATTAATTACTATAACTCACTTTGATGTGAAAGAGTAACAATGTGTTTATTGTCTTAATAATATTGTTCTTTATCCTATTTTATCCATAGATCGAATAAGTTTATAAAAAAGGAAGACTGGCCAAGTGGTAAGGCAACGGGTTTTGGTCCCGCTATTCGGAGGTTCGAATCCTTCCATCCCAAAGCATGCCCAACCCATTATAGCATTATAAATATATATAATGTTATATGTCTTGAAAAAGATTGCCTTTCTGTTTAAGAGTATAATAATAAGAGTATAATATTGGATTGGAAAAATTTTATTAGTATTCTTAATAATTTTTCTCTGAATCATATCTTTTTCACAAATTGAATCATGTTCAAATAATATATAAACAAAAAAAGGTTATTTACTTTTTTATTCACAATATATCATAATATAATAAATTTTAAAATTATATAAAATTATATTATATGTATAATTATATATACTATAAATAACATAAAATATAACAATGAAAGAGAGTATTTGGCCTAGCTCTACTCCAATATAATCTATACATTTCATAGGAACTTTTGGAACACCAATAGGCATTAAAATTAATTACTATAGCTCACTTTGATGTGAAAGCGTAACAATGTATTTATTGTCTTAATAGTATTGTTCTTTATCCTATTTTATTCATAGATAGAATAAGTTTATAAAAAAAGGAAGATTGGGGCATGGCCAAGTGGTAAGGCAATGGGTTTTGGTCCCGCTATTCATAAGTTCAAATCCTTCCGTCCCAGAGCATGCCTAACCCATATCATGCTATATATCAGGAAAAAGATCGTCTTTCAAAATAAAACACATTTCTATTTAAGAGTATAATAATAAGAGTATATTGGATTGGAAAAAATTTATTAGTATTGTTAATCATTCTTCTCTGAATCATATCTTTTCACAAATTGAATAGTGTTCAAATAACACGCAGATATAGTTGGATCCATTTATGATCCCTAAATGTTAAATATTTAACATAAAATATCTATAATTCCTTTCAGTAACAATTTTTTAGTCTATCTGTATAGGGGGCCCATATTAAAAATATGACTATGGCCCTTGGTAAATTTACCAAAGACGAAAATGATTTATTTGATATTACGGATGATTGGTTACGGAGGGACCGTTTCGTTTTTGTAGGTTGGTCCAATCTATTGCTCTTTCCTTGTGCCTATTTCGCCTTAGGGGGTTGGCTTACAGGTACAACCTTTGTAACTTCATGGTATACCCATGGATTAGCAAGTTCTTATATGGAAGGCTGTAACTTCTTAACCGCTGCAGTTTCTATTCCTTCTAATAGTTTAGCACACTCTTTGTTGTTACTATGGGGCCCTGAAGCACAAGGAGATTTTACTCGTTAGTGTTAATTAGTGGTCTGTGGACTTTTGCTGCTCATCATGGTGCTTTCGGACTAATAGGTTTCATGTTACGTCAATTTGAACAACCTGGTGGTTAAACTCTACTGCAGTGATGATTCTGTAGGGGAGGTCCTACAGAAAAATAGCTCGATGCCAGGATGATAAAAAGCTTACCACCTCTCATTCTTATTACTTTATTTTTTCAATATGAAAAAAAAATAATAAAAAATGAAAAGGTCGTCTTATTCAAAACCCCAATTATGAAATCCCTTCTCTCCCCAGTCATTTCAGGTTAAGAAGATGTGAAAGTGCCCATTGCGAAAATTTCCCCACTAATGCCTCTCGTAGGAGTCTAGGCTGTGTCTCAATCCTAGTGTGGCTGATCATCCTCTCGAATATGACTTTGCACTATAGTTAGCTTAGCACCAATCAAGAATCCCTAAGGAATTCCAAGAACTCTTGTTATATGTCCATTCCAGCTCTCAATGCTCTTTTCTAGGTTCATTGATATTGAATCAATCGAACGCACTTCTAACAAACAACATTTCTTTCTTTTTCTTTTTTCTTTTTTTCTTTTTTTACTTCACCCTTTGTGTTAATTGAAAAAATAGATAAAAAGTGATTCAAACCCAAAGGTCTTGTTTCTACTTTTCCAGTCATTTTAGATACAATTTTTAAATATTGGATCTTTCATTATTTAAATTGTGTATCTCCATCACTTGAGTCATTTATCATTCTGAATGACTGAAAAATGATAGATAGATTCAATTATAATGCTTGTTATTTTGTACATAAGTAACCCATTCAAAATTATACTTATTCTTTCTACCCATATAGGGGCTTCCTTCAATGTTCTAGTAAAATTACTTCAATAAATAGCAGAATCATAAATAGGGAACTATACTAGCAACTTATCTAATTTTATTGTAGAAATTTTCGGGATCGATGATTGGACCATGCAAACTAGAAATACCTTTTCTTGGATAAAGGAAGAGATTACTCAATCTATTTCTGTCTTGCTCATGATATATATAATAACTTGGGCAGCCATTTCAAATATCCCATTTTTGCACAGCAGGTTTATGAAAATCAACGAGAAGCAATCGACCATATTGTATGTGCCAATTGCCATTTAGCCAATAAGCCCGTGGATATCAAGGTTCCACAAGTGGTACTTCCTATTTCATTATGATTTGGATTGTGTTTATATATATTGGATTGCACTTTTATTTTTCATTTTTTTTCTTCCTCTTCCCCTTTTCTTAGGGTAGACCTTTTATAACAATAACATAAATAACATAAAAAATAAAAATAAAAATAAAATAAAATAAAATAAACTAAAAAGGAAATTTTTTATTATAATATTAATTCTTTATTATAATAGTTATAATATTTTTCATATTTTTTATGTTATAAACATTAATATTATAATATTCAAAAATAAGGTTGAATAGAAATGGGGCGTGGCCAAGTGGTAAGGCAACGGGCTATGGTCCCGTCACAAGCATATGTATTTTACAAATTATAACAACCCTCAACCCTTAACTGATATAAGTTAAGATCCGTTTTTCAATATAATGGAACAACTTTTTTTCTTGAGAATGAAATAAAGAATTATTTTGGTGGAACACAGAAACTATTTCATTCTAAATTAAAACATAATTTTCTTCATCTTCGACTAGATAATTATCGATAGGGATATCTCTTAGCACATTAAAATATTTTTGTTTATGTGTACTGTAATTATAAAAAATTTCTTGGTTATTATTTACTTGTAATGGTAATCCATAAATAGATGAGTTCTTCTGATCTTCCCTCAATCATCATTTATCAGGACTATTCAGAGTAAGTTCCTTGGCTTGGACAGGACATTTAGTTCATGTCGCTATTCCAGAAGCTGGGGGGAATATATTCGCTGGAATAATTTCTTAGATGTATTGCTGCACCCCCAATCCGAATCGGACCAAACCATTTTTCAGGCTATTGTTCTGTTATTTTGTTCCCTAAACGTCATAGAGTAAGACATCCATTTTTCAATAAGATCAAATCTTTTGATTCCATGATGGACTCCTCTGAAAAACATTGGCGTGCGTGTAAACGAGGTGCTCTACCTAACTGAGCTATAGCCCTTATGCTTGTGATACATATTTTTTCATGTAGATAATTTCTTGTCAAGATGAATATTACATGATCCAACATCATATCTCTTTGATTTGTTTGATTAGTATTGCTTATAAACAATATTCCATTTATAATCTATCAATGTGATAGGTCACACTTGTTTCTCTTTGTGATGATAAATGACCTACTTAACTCAGTGGTTAGAGTATTGCTTTCATACGGCGGGAGTCATTGGTTCAAATCCATAGTAGGTAGAACTTATTCGATACCAGCATGAATAGTCTCTAATAAGTTTTTCTACTCATGCTCTTTTATTGATTTTGTATTTTTTTCATCCTACTCTATATATCTATTTAATTTCGAATTAAATATTTTTTTGTTTTACTAGAAGTCAATTCTACTTGATTATATTTGATTCTTATTCAATTTCAATAGGCAGAAGCAAACAAAATAAGGTGTATTGTAACACCTCGTCCCGAACAACATCATAATTTTCTTCACATTGACCGAGGTTAACCTAGTTTGACCGCCGTTGACCTAGAAGGGTCAAAATTTAACTTTTTGATCTGGATGGAATTTCTCTTTAACTGGGATATTGTTGCAAAGTATGCATCAATCCGAGTCCATAGACTAGCAGCACGTAAAAAATGGAGCTACAGTTTGAAAGATATGGGCAAAACAAGTTGAGGTCCGAACTGTCCAAGGGGTGCCCAAGTTGACTTTTTGTTCATGCAAAGTTGAGCTTTGACTTATTCATGGTTGTGAAGTACTCGTCGATGCGAATTCATAGACTAGTAGCATACCTGAAACGGATATGTGGTTTAAAAGTTATGGGTCTGCAAGGTTTTTTAATAATCATTATTTTATTATTATTTTATTTTATATTATTTTATTAATTTCTTTTCCTTTTCTTTTTTCTTTTCTTTTTCTTTTCTTTTGGGTACGTGAAAAAGAGGGGGGAAGGGGTACTATTCATCATCCCCTCCCTCTATCTCTCTCTCTCTCTCTCTCTCTCTCTCTCTCTCTCCCTCCCCCTCCCTCTCTCCTGTCACTATCTCTCTCTCGGTCTGCACCATTTCCGGCCACACCCACCGGTTACCAGTGAAGCCCAGTGGTCGGCGAGCTCAGTTGCCAAGTTTGGCGGCCGGTCGACTGGCAACTCAACCAGATTGGCGGATGAAGCTGGCGATGACCCATTTTGATTCTCCAGCGATTTCATTATTTTCCGGCCAACCCAATCCGATTTCATACTCTTTTCCCCTATTTTGGACCTCCTGAGCTCGATTTTGAGGTTCATTCAGCTCAATTCCCTACCATTTGGGAGACATGACAAGTTGAAGTTCGGCCGAAACCTTCCGTCCACTTTGCGACCACCTCCGGTCGAGTTAAGTCCAACGAAGGTCGGTAATGTGATCCTCGTTTCGTTAGCTTTCCATAGACACCTCAATTGTGAATTTTGGACACTGTTTGTGTTAGCCCCCAGTTACCGAATATTATTTACCCGAATAAAATATTAATTTATTTGACCTTGTGTAATATTGTTGTTCTAGGAGCACGTGTGAGTCATGTAATTGATCCTATGGAGGATCTTGGTTGGATTGAGTGCTCAAGGTGAGTGACCCACCTTCAAAATTATTTTGGGTTGATAAATTGTATATATTTTTGTGTTGATTATATATTTGGAAATTATATTTCATGTGTTAATTGTTTGGAAAATTATAATTGAACTTTTATGCCAAAATTGAAGGAAATTAAATTATTTGTGTATTATACATATTTTGGGTTTTAATGTCAGTACCCATCTAGAATCCCTTTCTGGAACCCTAGACAAATCCTGATCCCAGGGAGACCCTACTGGACCGTCATATGGAAAATCCGACAGCATCTCCCCTAAGGGTAGAACATGCCCAAAAATTTACCTGCACAAAAATGCACTCCTATATCGTGCCACCTTATCACTCCCTCCTTACTACAATAAATTCCACAGATTGCAGCACTTCGATAGTACATTTATATAAAATATTTATACAATGGAAGTAATTTAGTGAATAGCCAACCAAAATATACCATCATTGATTTTCGTCCGCTCACACCACACACTTAGTGCTGTAAATTTCAAATACATTTCAAATGTCGTTTTACAAATATCGTAATATAGAAAAAGGTCTACAAGCCAATCACCACACCAACAATAATAATAGTAAACATTTTCATGATAGTAATAACTATATTAGTACAATTCGTCTAAGGGCTATGTATAACCATACATATTCAAAGGTTATCACATAACCTCACCTGCACAAAGGCTATCACATAATCACACCTACCAAGGGCTATCACATAACCACACCTGCCCAATGGCTATCACATAACCACACCTGCCCAAGGACCTTGAAAGGAGAAAGAAGGCTGGAATGCCAACAAGCGTCTATTATTGAATTCACCCGATCGGATAGTACCCATTTTGGGAATGTCCAACGCCAAAGTCACTGAATTGGTAAGTTGCCAATCCCTAAAATGGACTATGTAATGTACTTTATCTGCTGGGTTATCAGGGGTATTTTACCAGAGGTTTCTATTGTATCAATCTACCTTTGTGTGATTCTTGTTCAAGCATATACTCGAGGGGTGGGGTGGGTGCAGGATGGAACTGCCATTCTAGCCCTTCTCAAAATTAGTATTAAATTAAAATTTAATTAATATTTATCATTGTAAATATATTTATTAAGAACTTTTTTTGTTGATTCCTGAAAAATTGTGCATTAATATAGCTATGCTACTACTACATGTACTTTCTCCGCTATTCTGCCCCAGACTGGCTGAGGAAGAATTACGGGGTGCAAAACAAAAAAAAAAAAAATGCCAATTTGGGCCAAAATTCAAGTACAAATTGCAGGGCGTATCGACAGAAAAGAAATTGCACGTGTCGAATGGATCAGAGAAGGAAGGGTTCCTCTACAAACCATTCGAGATAAAATTGATTACTGTTCCTATACAGTTCAAACTATTTATGGGGTATTAGGCATCAAAATTTGGATATTTAGAGAAGAGGAATAATAGGCCTTTACTTGACTTATCTTTAGTTCTATTCTATCCATCCAGTAATAGAACAAAAAATGACAAATTCTTTCATTCTTTTTCTCTTAACTCAAAACAAAAATGAACAATTCTATAAGGTTGAATAAAAATTCAATTAATCATTTCATATAATTGCTATGCTTAGTGTGTCACTCGTTGGTTTTTTTAGGATTAGGATTCAAAAAAAAAAGAATTACCAGCCCATAGTATGAACTAATAACTATTACAGAATTAATATAGATATAGAACTAATAACCAACTCATCGTTTTGCATTATCTGGATATAAAAAACCAGTCGAGATATGATATATTGGTCATATCAACATAGCAACTGAAATCTTTTTTGCATAAACCAATAACAAAAAAGAAAAAACTAATCTGAATCTGAGTTGTAAAGGAAAAAAATATGCGGAAAAATGGAAGGATGAAAGAAAGAGCGAAAAAAATATATCAATGATATATGATTCCAATATATAAGGTCTATGATTCATCTCATAATGAGGAATGTAATAAAGCATTAATACTGATTGGTCTATAATTATACTAATCTGTTCATAGAAAAAGAATCAAGAACCCTGAGCCAATAAATACTGAGAGGATTGACTCAAGAACAAATCAAATTTCGTTAGGGGCTTCATTGTAGAAGTCAGACTTAACCATTGATCAAGAAGCGATGGGAACGATTAAACCATGGGCCCTTCCAATCAAATTAATTCATTTTAATTTGAATATAAATGAAAATGCTAGTGAAAATAAAAGCATTACTGGAAAGAAAAAGAAATATATCAATATTTTTTAATGAAAAAAAATCTCTTGAATTAGAAAACCGCCATTAGGAGTACCCTCACTCATGAATGTAAGCCAGATATTTGAATGCTCTCTCGAGTTAACGGGAAGTCTGCTAGATAGACATTCAATATATAAGGTCTATGATTCATCTCATAAAGAGGCTTCGAGAAAACTAGTCTTTTCTAATTATATGAAGCTAGTAAGCAAACAGCGAATCCATGGGTATTTGAACCCGAGTATCCGGGAAAAGCAGAATATTTGATGGAAGAATGGGGGATTGGAAGGCGGACATGGAGGCAATCGGTTCAATCTATTTCTTTATTTCACTGTGAATCATATGTTTGTAACAGAAGGTATAGAATTTTCTCAATTCCAATCAACCAGGCATATTATTTTGATTCTTTTAAGTAATATATCAGGAAATGCAAATTTGATACAAATTTTTTTTTTTTTTTTTTGGAATTAGTTGGAATGTGTTCTTCTCTGTTAATAGGTTTTTGGTTCACCCGACCTATTGCGGCAACTGCTTGTCAAAAGGCATTTGTAACTAATCGTGTAGGGGATTTTGGGTTATTATTAGGAATTTTAGGTTTTTATTGGATAACGGGTAGTTTAGAATTTAGGAATTTGTTTGAAATATTCAATAACGTAGTTGATAATAATGAAGTTGATTTTTTATTTGTTACTTTGTGTGCCTGTCTATTATTTGCTGGTGCAGTTGTTAAATCCGCCCAATTCCCTCTTCATGTATAGTTACCCGATGCTATGGAAGGACCTACCCCTATTTCCACTCTTATACACGTTGCTACTATGGTAGCAGCCTCATTTAGTCTTTATTTAGTTAATATCTATAGTATGTTTAGTTAATATATATAGTATATATAGTTAACTATTTTAAAAAATTTTAATATTTTTTGTTTTTAAATATATGGGTGAACGATTGGATTTGAACCCACGCATGGTGGATTCACAATCCACTACCTTGATCCACTTGGCTACATCTGCCCCTATTACAAATTACAAACTTACAAATTACAAACAAATAGGTCAATTTACACCATTTATAAATTTTTTTTTATTTCTTCAAACTAAAAGAAGACGGTAAACTTTATACAGTACAATGACAATTGTCTGAATCCCCGTAAAACCATTTCATAGAAATTCATTGATATCTTCTTTTTATAAAGCAAATCGACTTCAATTCTTGAACAATCCACATCACTTCTACTTCTATTGTAACAAAGGATTCCCTATTTCTTTTTTCTATTTATATATTATTTTTTCTATTTATATATTATATAGCATACAGAGTTTATCTATTAAACATATATTAATTAAATAAGCCTACACGTCTTGCTTTTACTACTATATCGGGAGTTACTCCAAGTATTGCTTGACGTAAAGCAGATAGTGGATTTGTTTCTTTCTTTTGTTGAATCTTTTTCATGGCTCGATAGATAATTTGAAAAACTCCACTTATATTACAAATATAAACATTACAAATGCATTTTTTGAAAGTGAATATGATTAGAATTGGTTCCCATATGTTGCCCTTAGTTGGAATAAGCAAAGCTTGCTTGAAATGCAAATAGAACCTTTCACAACGCCAAAACCACCAAAACTGACCAAGTTGAAGACTTGTGCACAAATATGGTATTTGATAGCTTTGCTTCTGCCTTGGCATGATTCCATGATCCCTTGGTGAGCTTAACCATGTTCACAAGTTAGCAAACCCATCCCTTGTTGCCCAAGCTCCAAGGATACACCAAAACAACTTCCCGGATCCATTTCGACCTTCACAACTTGGATGCTTAGCACGGGCCTAGAATCTTCGGATATAATCATGCCTTCTTGAAAGTTAATTACACCTTGTATGAAGTTGATTAGATTGTCCTTAAATCTCTTAATTTGTGCCCTAGTAAATTGTCGCATCTTCAATTGCACAGAACCAGCACCCTAGGACGTAGTTAATTGTACGGGGTATAGATGGATTCGCATCACATCATATAACCATTTCATTATTAGACCCTTAATGGAGCCCGCAAGTTTCAAATTAATTGAATTAATTTTAACCTTCTCCCATTCAATATTTTAATTAATTAATTAAGATTTTCGATAATAATATTATCCAGATAAAACTAATATTATTATGCGCATGTATATATCAAATGATGCAATTATATGGCACCACCTATTCTAAATGCATGTTAAGCACATATTATATGTTATATCTATATAATTTAAATATTATAAACATAGAATAATCAATAAGCCCTAATCCATGTTTCCTAGAAAAGAAAATTACAAGTCCAATAGGGCTAAGAAGCCCAACTTGATATTTGGCCCGTACTTTTTTTTTTTTTTAAGTCTTGCAAGTTTATGGGGTGTGACCCAAGTTAGAATTTGTTTCTAGGGTGGTTTTTAGCCCAAAAAACACAAACCCTAACATGTTCCCTATTGAAATTGAGCACAAAAAATGCCACTAGCCACCACACAAAACGTGGATCATCACAAAAATTTACAGAGAAGTAAATCACCACCGAAGAAACCAACTGACCAAAAATGGTCCAATTTCAATGCTGTACATGCCCACACACTGGCTAATGTCAATCGCATGAAACCCACTCATACCCACTTTGGGTGGTGTGTGTCGGCACGTGCAACGGCCTCCGGCGGCAGTCCTCCTCCCACTGATCCTCCTTCGTGTCTTGCATCTGCTCCTTATTTTGATTTGTCAAAACTTAGCATTAATCAGCATGAAAAATGATGAACAACAACATGTATATAGTTTTGCTTGGGTACTTTTACATATTTTTCTAATAAATCCGAATTTACATCTAAAATTTCAAATAAAAAATTGCAGGACAAATAAAGAAATAAATCAATCAAGGAGAAAATCTAATATTATGATTAGCTTCCTTGTTATATGCAACCAAAAAAAAAAATACAAGCAAAAATCTACCATAGATCAAAGCCAAAAACAAATCATTCATTCACAATACAAAATTATAAATAACATGAATAATAGAATCCTAGGTATCATATATATAATATACATCACATATACATGAAAAATAAAACAGTTAAAAAAAAAGGATTCGATTTATCAAACATCGATTCAATCAAGGCTCTGATATCAATTGTTGGAATATGCATACAGCGGAAGTCTGATTGAGATTGAATAAAATATGTGATAAACAATTCATTATCCATTAAATCTTGCTAACCTTTTTCACAAGATCTTCCAAGCTATTCTAGTTGCAACAGATTTATGTGTGGGCATACCTAATTACTAGAAACAAGAAGGCTCAAAGGTGTTTTGGTTTTCCACTAAGGTTTTCAATATCTGGAAACTAAAATGGCAGAAACACTCTGTCCCTGAGGCTCTTTAGAAACCAGTCCATTTATAAACTCCAAATCGTGGCCTCTAGGGTTTCCTTATCGCCTTGGGCCCAACAGATGGGCCATTGTCCCTAAACAATTAGTTAATTGACTCTGTTACTTTATTAGCTAGTCTGGGGATCCAATAGCCATTATTAATTAAGACTCTTGATCAACAATTTAGATTGCTTCTAGAGCATAAATCCAACAATCTCTCACTTGCTTAGGAGCAAGTCTAGGACCATGATCTTATATGGTGCTACTCCACTAAAAGCCCCGACGTGAACTCCAAAATTAATAATATATTTTTCTTTCGTAAAATATCAATAATTAATTGATAATAATTTATGTTAATCAATTAATTATTTATTCTTTTGACTTATTCTCTAACGGATCCACTATACTAGTCAGTGACTTTCAATAGCCAAGTACTGAAACATGTCAAGAAGATATTTCATAGAAATTCCATTTTGTATATTTCATAAACTCTGGTAATCAAAAGAAGACTGTGGCAGACACGGCAAACAAGGATAAAATAATCCCTAGGAAGCTATCACCTATGAAACAGAATGAGACTATTCCCTTTTCCTCATAAAGAAATCTGAAAATAGAGGAAGATAGAGTTGCTATTAGAGATACGTTGGAAAAAAAATCCAAACCATCACAGACTTCTTCCCAATCCATTGGCTCAAACAAGCTGTGTTTCAAATTTGGGTCTGTGAGAGTGAATGAGGCTAAAGTTAAGACGACCGTGGGATCCAAAAGGAAAAGGAAACTTAACTCCTTTAGGCCACAAGGCCCGTCCAAATGGGCTAAACTGGGCTTTCAAAATAATGCTCCTCCGGAAGAATAAATGGTTTTATCTGAAGAAAGGCCTATATTATCGAAGGAAAGAGATACTTTGCAGAAAGGCTGAGATCCGTTGGAATCCCCATCAATGGATTGTCAGGAAGCGGCCTCGGGCTTCTCTAAGGAAAGTGTGGAAGGGTTTTTTCGATAAATAGCCACCATACAACTCTATTTTAGAAAAATAGCAAATTTTTTTATTTTTTTAAAAACTAACCAATATTTTACCCGTTTGGACTAAAGTACCCTTATCTATATTATTTTTTTTTTTGTTCTTTTCTCTATCAAAACGCCTTTTTGGTTTCAGTTTTTTTTTTTTTTTTACTTTCCCTTTGAAAACGCAGCTAGGGCATTTCAAAAATTACCATCCCGGCCACCATTTTCACCGACATTCGTCTCCCATTCGCCGGCATCGTCCTCGTCCATTGTTGTGTGGGCAAGAGTCGTTCGATTGAGAGCTACCAGAGACAGAGGAGACACACAAAAGGCAACGCCTTCCATACCGTTTGCTGCCGTAATCGTCCTCGCACCACTATAGTGCCGTTCACCGTCATCGTCCTCCCACCAGGGGCTAGCCGTTGCCATTTTTATGTGTAACGTATATGTATATACATCTGTTATAACAGTGACATTTTCCCAAAGGCAGAATGGCATTTTGAGCAATTATTTGTCCTCTAAAGGTAATAACAAAGATTCTCATTCTTTCTCTACGTTTTCTGTTTTTCTTTTTAATGGATAAATAGGATTCCAATATTCATCAAAGTGTCAAGGTCATCAAGAGCAGAAAATATAGATGTTAGATAGATTAGTTGCTAGCTTTGTACATTTATTTATATTATTATTTTTCATTTTTTTATACATTTTCTTACTCTTGCATGATGAAATAGTACTCTAGGTACCCATATGTCATTATCTGCTGGCAAATTGTGCATTATTGAAGTTCTAAAGAAACAAGTGGCAGAAGACAGGGGAGCCATACATATATGGTAGGAAATGTGTGTGTGTATATATATATATATATATTAGAATATTTTATTTTTTTGGATGACTATATTATAGAATATATATTTGTATATATAATATATATGATAACATTGTCATGCTGGCAAATTGCAAATTCTTTATGGATCAGCAATGCGCAAATACATGTATAAATACGAAACATCTAAATAATCAGTTAGTCTTGAGCTTCTTTGAAAATAATTTCTATACTTAGATCTAAGCCATCTAGAAATGGAATTTGTAAATGGAATTTGTTGAGTTGTATAGGATAGCAAGGTGTTTGAAGCGACTTTCACAGTTCACACTACAATCTTGCCAAACTATTTTGGTGGTTTTGTTTACTTTCTTAATAAAAACATCACATTTTTTGTCCACTCTACACCAATATATATATATATATATATATTATCTCAGTTTTAGAAAAACTGCTGTCCACGGATTATCATGAACCCACTTATACATATAAATAAAATTGTTGAGCAATCAAAACCAAAAGATTATTACGCATGTGATAGATTCAAAACTATGTCATTTTGAGTATTTAATCCTGATATGAATCTTCAACATGACATATGATCTGGTTTAGCTATCAATGCAATCTATCTTGCTTGCTAGGTCCCAACCGATATTATATATTATATGCATATATATTCATTAAAATATCAGAGATATCTATATCATGTATCTATAATCTATATATTAATAATATGTGTCTGTCTGAGCTTGTTATTTTCCAATCTTACCTAAATTTTAACTGCTATATCTTCATCATGTTATATATACAGTTTTCTAGGGAGACCAATTTAACAATTTTACAATATAGTACGATATTATAAGAGAAATGGTAAAGATTTGCAAGTAGAGTCCAAAAGAAAGTGAGACAAGGATTTGAAATGAAATTAAAGAGAGAGAAATATCTGCCTCCTGTCTAGGTAGAAATAATATCTTTGAGATGGTGATGGATGAGAGGCAAATTTTGGAATACAACAATATATGTCTTCTCATGAAAGACATGAACATTTCATGGAAGGTAGATCATAAATGCATGCAAGTTGCATTCAATTTGGAGACGAACTACATACATGTATTTATGTATGGACCATTTTATTACAAAATTACATATTTCCTGGCCTCTTACTTCTATCAACTCAGTCCCATTAACTTTTGGTCATTAACTTTTGGACCTTCAATTAATTTTTATGTCACAAATGTTCCCACCGCATTACCATCCTCACCTTTTTCATTAATTTTTCGTTTTCAATTTTATTTTCAGTTGCATTGTTTTTTTGCTATTATATTCTCCATAAGAAAGACAGCTCCATATCTATATATGCATTAATTGTTTGCAATTTGTACTTCTCTACTATGTTCAGTTGAGCATTGAACTTTTTTTCTTTTTCTTTTTTTTTTTTCTTTATTTCTTCTTTTGTTTTTGGCCAAAGCAAACGGTAGAAATAATTCCATGCCAAACAGGAGGTTGATTAGCTATCAATGTTTATCTTAACCAGCCTGATAATTTGCTCAACTTATTCAATAAGGCAAATGATATGGAATTGTATGGATTATATTTGTTTAAAAGGGTTTATGCTTCTTGTGGTTTTTTTCTGTTGGTGGAAAATTTCCAAATTTCTCATATGCTCTTGTTCATATGCACATCTTACACATATAATATGCTAAATTTGATTGCTGCATGGTTACTAATATTGATTTTCTATTTCTTTCAGCATTGGAGGAGCAACTGATGGACTGAGCAGAAAATTGAAGCACAAAATTTGCGATCGTGGAGTTACAAGTGCAAGCTGATAAAATTACACATACACTCACAGAGATAGATAAAGAGAGAGAGATATATATAAATAGATAGAGAAGCATTGGTGGTGGTTTGTCCCCCATTAATGTAAGTTGCTTCTCTGTACAACATAGAAAATATTTTGCAAACTAATTTTGCTTTAATGTAACGAACTTATCTGAAAACCTTTAGTTGTGCTGTATTGAATGAGTTTTACAATTTTGAACCTTGTCATTATGCGCTATGCTTATAATATTGTTTTATTTGGTGTGACAGAAATGTTTGTGTTGCATGGTTAGAATGTGAAATGTGAAATTAAAACTATTGTGAAGTTGTGTTTTTGTTTGAATTTAATGGGAGGTTTGAATGTGAAACCATAATATATCTATAGGTTATCTTTACGAAGCAATGTATAATGTACACTACTAATGTATAATGTATTATGCGCTGGTTTGAAAATCCCGTTAGGTGTATGTTATTTTGGTTCTGGAAAATTTTCCACCCCGAGGAAAATATTTTCTCTTTTTTTCCTCCTGGCGGGAATTTTTTTACTCCTGGAGGAAAAAATTTCCTCCAGGAGGAAAATTTTTTCCTCCGGGCGAATTTCCTCCAGGAGGAAAACATTTTCCTCCTGGAGGAAATTTTTTCCTCCAGGCGGAAAACCTTTTCCTCCTGGAGGAAATGTTTTCCTCCTGGAGGAAATGTTTTCCTCCAGGCGGAAAACCTTTTCCTCCAGGCGGAAAATTTTTTCCTCCAGGCGGAAAAATTGTCCTTCAGGCTTTTCTCGTGTCGGAAAAAACGTTTCCTCCATCTGTTATGTTTTGTTGTATTTGATTTGCAGATAAATGGATTCAGATTACCAACGAAGGTTTTGGGACTCGGAGATATCGAGGGCAAAGGTTAATTGTAGATCGAACTTCTGGAAAGCCGTGTCAGATATTAAGTTCAAACTGACTCCAGCCCAAATAAAGAAGTTTGAGGATAGCTGCTTTGGCCACTTTTTGAAGGCCAACGAGATACAATTTAGTGGCCACATCGTCAACAGCATGCTGTATAGGCAATGTGTTTGTGACGAAAAGGACTCTATGGTATTCAATTTTGGAGGGCGTGGTGCTAGATTTACACAGAGAGAATTCACCATAATTACAGGTCTACGGTTTGGTTACGAACCCAATAGGCAGGTTAACATCTCTACTCGTATTAGTGACACGTATTTTGGCGGAAAGCGAAAGGTCACTAATTCGGAGATAACCGAAGCTTTCATGACTGCACAGTGTCAAGACAATGATGAAGCCGACGATGATAGATTGAAGTTGGCTTTATTATATTTCCTAGAGACGGTTCTTCTAGGCAATTAAAGCATGGCCACCGCACCTCATAATCACTTGGAGATGGTGGACGATTTAGAGTACTTCAATAACTATCCATAGGGTACTTTATCGTATACTACCACCATTAGATCGTTGAAGAGTGCTTTTGAGCATAGAGAGTCCATGGCTTTAAACAAGTCAAAGAGTTATAGTCTTTGTGGGTTTCCTTTGGCTTTCATGGTAAGTTTGTTACACTATTATTTAAAGTTTGTTACACTTGTATTTATGGTGTGTATTTTGTTACTTATTCATTACTAATTAATTGTTTGACAAATTTGGGGTTTTGAGACAATTCCTTCGTTGGGTCAAGCATTCGGAAAGAAGTTGCCGGACATGGCATTCCCTCGAATTCTTAATTGGCATTTTCCACAAGTGCCAAGATTTGAGAAGGCTATTGAACTCTTCGATCATCGTGATGTAAGTCTATGAGTTCTTCCACTTATATGTACAAATATATATATATATATATAAATATACATTCCAACATAATAATATTATTTATACACTTTTGTAGTATTTGTATGAATATTAGTATTACTTGCTAATCACTTGATTATAATCCCTTTTGTCTTTTGCAGTATCCCGTTCATGGCTTAATGAATGTGACTGAAGTTGAGCATGCATATATCGGCAACTTGGCATTGGATGTACATCATGACAGTACTCCATACAATGTTGCACCTGCTGTTCGAGACAAGCCACCACAGGCAAGTCATGATGAAAAAGATGAAGGTATTCCACTTACAAGAAGTGGAATAAGTAAGAAACGGAAAGAGGCGTCTGTGGAAATTATGGGAAAAGGAGGGAGGCGTCGAAAGGGACATAAGCCGACAGACCAGCCTTCTTCATCAACTGCAGGAGTTGCTGCTCATGTTCATGTTGAACCATCGACTCCATCCCAACCTCCAACGACTCCATCCCATGATGAGGTTTGAATAAATTGTATGAATGTTTATCTTTTTTTCATTATTGCAAGTATTAATAATTATTATTTCTTTTAGGTACCTTTGAGAGAGAGATTAACAATCCTTGAAGGCGAAGTGGCTAGTGTACAGCAAGACGTTAAGGATTTACGAATCGCCATGCTTAGAGAGTTTGCAAGTTTGGACACCAGGCTTGATAAGTTAATGAAGCACCAAGGAGTGGGAGTTAGTGCTGACGGGTTGGGAGATGGGATGGACGTTGAAGGGGATGAAAATAAAGAAGAGTATGGTCCCGATGCGACCCCCGTTGATAGACAGTCACAGCCATATGTTGACGATGATGCAGGACCAAGTGTTACGATTATTGAGAAAGTGTCTCCATCAAAGTTTCCTGCCAGGAGACGTGCAAGAAAGGTAGCAGCTGCTAAGCAAAACATAGATATTGGGAGGAGGGATAGGAAGGCGGCAGCAGCTATTACAACTCCTTATAGTGTCGGAGGCTTGCGGAAAAAACTACAGCGCACTTTACCTGGTGCATCTTCTACTTTGAAGTTCGACCCATACAAACCAGTACCCACGCGACTTGTAAAACATTTTGACAAATTTATGAAGTCTGGTTGGGCAGCAAAGGTTGATATGGACATTTTGACTGCGGGTAAAGACTTTTTCCAGTTGCTTATAAACAGTGAGAAGTGGCTGAATCACGATGTAAGTATTTTTCGATCAAGATTTTTATTTTATAATTTGATAAATTCCATAGATAGTTGTTCAACTGCATGGATGTAATTTAAAATTAACTCGTCTTTCAATGCAGCATATGGAAGTCCTGCCTTACCTATTTCGTGTACGTGCCAATCAATTTCCTGATATTTTTTATCCTAGTTTTGAGGTGCTAGATGGAGGATTTTGGGTAAGTAACGGCCAGGTGTCCTATATGTGGCTATTGTGATTTTAGATAACTAATAAATTATTTTGTTGTAGGTATACATTGAGCAATGTCATGGAAAGTTCATCGACAATCCATCTAAGTTCCAATTCTCATACGCAATGCAAGAATATGTGCTGGGGATTCGAATGAAGGAGTCCAAGCCATGGAAATACGTAAATCATGTAATATATACATGTCCAAATTGTGTAATGTTAACTATTCATTTATTCATGTGCCTTCCTTTATTTATTGTGCTAACTGAAATTCTGTAATGTATTGACAGTTGTTGATTCCACTAAACAAGCGCAACATACATTGGGTGGTAGGGCACGTGGATTTAAAAGAGCGTCGCATGACTGTATATGATTCAGATAAGGCTGGTAACCGATACAAGGGACAAATTTATTTCCAGAAATTATGCATAATGTTACCATATTTACTGCGGTCTGCATCCTTTTATGAGCAGCGGCCGGATCTTGTAGACTCCGTTGACGAGTTTACATGTGAATTGGCACAAAATACCCCTCAGCAAAGTAACGGGTAAAACCTCTTAATACTTACATGTTGTTGAATAAATATTAACTATTGAATATGGTTCTAATAATACTAATATATGTTATAATAATTGTTTGTTTTTGTAGTGGTGACTGTGGCATATTTACACTCAAGACCATCGAATTCTTACATGCTAGATTACCATTGACATTCACACAAGATAACATGGAGTTCTTTAGGAAGAAGTATGCATATGAGGTTTACAACAAAGAACTTAGCATATGAGCTGCGTGGTGATGTTTTTTTCTTTCTTTTTGTCATGTTTATAGATGCATATTATTTATTATATTTGACTTTTAATTGTAAATATAATGGTGGCTTATAATGTTCATTTAACAAAGATAACAATGTGGTATTGATGTAAGGATAAGTAATTGACCTTATAGGAAATGTGTCATGTTTATTTATTAGAATTCCGTTATGCACAAACGCCTTAAGAGCTCAATTGAAAATTTTAAAAAATTTTCCGCTTGTCGGAAATATTTCCTATAGGCGGAAAATTTTTCCTACTGGAGGAAAAACGTTCATCCAGTCGGAAATCCCATATGAAGAAAAATTGAAGCCTCTTGATAAATTTCCGCCAGGTGGAAGAATTTTCCTCCAAGCGGAAATAGTTTTCCTCCTGTTGGAAAATATTTCCTCCAAGCGGAAATCGTTGAATAATTTTTACTCCTATTAGAAACTAATTTCCTCCACTTGGAAAATCAATTTCTAATAGATTATATAAGTTAATAGTAGGGTAAAAAAAATTGGGAGTGGAGACAAATATTATATAAGATGAAGATGGAATTAACAAAAAATGTAGTGACATTTAAAATCAATAACCATTTTAAATAAAAATAAAATTGATATATGTTTGTTTTTATTTTCAAAATCATTTGGACATTTCATAAAATGATATGTAAACTAAAGATTGAAAATCAATTCCAGAAAGCATCTTTTCATTTAGGATTAAATTCAAAAAAAAAAAAACATATGAAATAATTATCAAAACATATTAAACCATAACACTAAATTAAAACTTTCTAATTCGAAGCATAAGACAATGGATTCGTACATCTCTGCCTACAATGTCCAACACCACCGCATCGGCTACATCTACGTCCAATAACATCTTCACCTTCGGATGGTATGCGTTGCATCCTCGGTCTACCGGCTCGCCTACGTGTCCATCTTGGTGGAAGAACAATGCGACTTGCCACGTCATCCGGGACATGCCACTGTTTTTCATCTAAAAAAGGATAAATGGACTCAGTATAAGCTGCATGATATGCATCCGCGGTGTAGTAATGAGAACACATGCCATAAGGAGCAATTTTTCGGTCTCTGCAAGCGGCAATACAATGATCACAAGGATATTGATCAAGATCGAAGACTTTGCATGAGCATGTTTTTGATTGGAGATTAACTGTACCCCTCAAACTCCCACCTTCCACAAGAAATTCATGCATATTAATGGCTTTCACACGTAGTCCGATGGACTCCAAATTTCGTAGTTTGAGTTGCTCTTCCATATGGTCAGTCACAGGCTTTGTCAATTTTGCACCTGCAGTACGTCGCTCATAAAACCACCTTTGCAGTAAATCCCGTATGTGCTTTATTAATGCTACTATTGGCATCTCTCTAGCATCTAGCAGAATGCCATTCAAGCTTTCTGCAATATTGGTGGTCATGATAGTGTACCTTCTACATGGACAAAGAGAACGTGCCCACCTTGTAGGGTCACATGATCAAATGTACTGGGCAGCCCTACTGCTTTTTGCCTCAATTTGCCCCATATAAAACTCAAAATCTTCAACCAAATATGCACTAGCTGCGAGCATGAAACATTGTATTATTGATTCATCTTTCGTATGTCCATTTGCTTTAATATTTCTGCTTATATGGTACGTGCACAACGCATGGTATGCATTGGGAAAAACTTTGCGTAATGCCTTTTCAATAGCAGGGTGTCTATCACTCACAAACACCAAATCTGGAAAATCTCCGATGGCATCCTTCAAGTTTTGGAAAAACCATGTATATGCTTGCTCGTTCTCTCCATCTCCAATGCCGAAAGCCAAAGGATATATTTGCTTATTGCCATCCATGCCCGATGCAATATACATGTACCCTTTGTATTTCCCTTTCAATGTAGTTGCATCAACAGCCAATACGGGTTTTATGTGGGATTTAAATCCCCTAATGATTGCTCCAATCGCCATAAAGAAATATACAAAATTATTATTATCGTCTGTTTTGATACGTGTAACAGTCCCAGGGTTCTTCGACACTAACTCAAAACAGTAGGCAGGTAACTTAGCAAAATTCTCCTCTGGAGATCCCCTAACACTGTTAAGTGCATACTCTTTACCTCTCCATGCTTTGTTGTAGCTTATATTCACCCCATATTTCTGCAAAAAATCATGTTGAATTTCTTTGGGTTTGTAAACACGTGCAATACCTTCATATTTAGATTTGATACATTGCCCGATAACCCGGCTACTGGCTTGCTTGTGTTCTCGATGCACGATATCTAACGAGCAACTGTGTACATTATCAAAAATTCTCACAACAAATATTTCTCCATTTTTAAATGTGGTTGCACGTAGTCTCCATTTACAAGTATTTTCCAAGCATACAACCTCATACCGTTGTGTAGTTTACTGTGTCACCTTGAACTCCTTATTTTCTCGCATGCAATAGATACTCAGTTTATTCTGTAGGTCACGTTTGTTGCGAAATAATTGTCCAACTACTATGCTCTCACAGCCAGTGAACTTTGACGAAAATATGGCCATAGAACCACTTCTGTTGCTCGATGATATGTGGTCACTTGTAGCACGATGAACCCTAACATCATCAACTCCTTCATTGTTCATTTCAGGATGCATATCATTATCATTGTCCGGCAACTCATGATCAAAATCTACATCATTATGACCAACATCATCCCCTGCTGCATTGTAATTCTCATCATGATCAATATGATGCAACTGCTCATACTCCTCGTCGTTAGGAAACCGTTCAGCATAGTCACCTCCAACATCAACTCCTTCATGAATGTTAAATGATGTTCAGGCCCCACGAACATCAACTTGATTTCTAAACTGAGTTTCTTGAACCATAATTTCCTAAGATGTAGCCTGAATTGGTTCAGTACCGGAAGCTTGTGGTAGACGACCGCCAATTGGAGGACAAGAAAAAGAATGAAGATTACTCCCACTATCCGAAGCAAATGCTGTTTGATGAACATTTCTACATACATGTTCAACTTTTGAAATCACCTCAACATACAATGGAGGCCGCATCATTGTCATCCCTCCATTCCTCACTTCTTGAAGAAAGCATTTCACATCCCTATCACATCGTATTTCTGTAGGATCCAACTTTTCTGCACATCGTCCATATATCCATTTTAGCTTTAGCAAATATTCATTTCGATCTATCTCAATAGAATTGAAAATCTCATCCTCTAACTCTGATTTTGTGCATCTCTTGCCGACGGAAACCATTACATTTTTACCATTTCGATATTCCCAATCACCACTATCATTTTGTACCAATGTTCCATTGTATAAAACCGCAATTACAATGTCATCATCTTCCATTTTACTACAAAATTAAATGAATAACGTTAAACTAAATCAATAAATATATAAAATTTTGAATAATATTAAACAAACATATTAACTGTATTAAAAAAGTTGATTCTGTTTTTTTTTTCGGGCCAAATATAGCTTTTTCCTACTGGTGGAAAATTGGCGGAAAACTGGCGGAAAAATGGCGGAAAAATGGCAGAAAACTGGCGGAAAACTGGCGGAAAATTGGCGGAAATTTGCGAAAACTGACAAACTGGAGGAAATTGGCAGAAATTCATCTTTTTCGTCAAATTTTCTCCGTTTTTACTGTTTTTCGCAATTTTTCAGTTTTACACAAAATTTCTCCCATTTTCAAACCATATGCCACCTAAAGTATCTTTAAAATCACATAGAACATCTCATAAATCAATTTCTTGCATACCCATATCAAATAAAAAGCTTAAAAAACCCTAAACTAATAAAACTTACAAGAAAAAGAGAAAGAGAAAAAACAAAAAAAACACATATTTCCTTACTTTCATCTAATAAGAAAAAAGATAAAAATTTTACCTGATTTTAGTTTGAGATATGAGAAAATACAAAAAAATGAGAGTGAGAGGTGATGAGATGCAAAGAGTTTAGAGAAACCCCACGAACAGTTTTGTAGAAACCCCACCCCCACGAACGAACGGCTGTGTAGAAGAAAGGAAAGGGTGTAAAAAAAACCTTTTGTGTAATTTTCAATTTTATCAAGGGTATTTTTGTCCCAAGGTGGCTAGTTTTAAAAAAAAAAAATTTTGCTATTTTTCTAAAATGAAGTTGTAAGGTGGCTATCTATGGGAAAAACCCAAGTGTGGAATCTACTGAACCTATGGGCCTACATTATCATGTTATTGAGGAAGCTTCTAAAACAAATAGTGTAGAAGGACTGGTGACAGTTGAACCCCAGGTAACTTTCTCTTCTTCTCAGAAAATAAGGGTTAAAAATCTTGCCCGAAGAGTGACCGGAGCTGGTAGTTTCAAAAGGAATTTTCAATAGAAAAGACTTTATGCAAAGAACTGGATGACTCAAAGGCTAAGGAGGTGGGCTTTACCATGCCCCCTCCCACCAATGAATGCCATTGCTTAGGACTGTCGGGGGTTGGGGAGAACCTCCGTGGCCTTATGAGAAAGTACTCCCCAAATGGTCTCTTCCTTTATGAGACAAAGTCAAATATGGTTAGTTTGGAAAAGATTGGTAGAAGCTTGAATTTTGACAATTCTTTCTTTGTTGAGGCGAATGGTAGTAAAAGGGGATCGGCTTTTTCTAGAATAACTATTAGAAGTGGTCTATCATCTCTGTATCCGATTGGATCATTGGAGTTTTAGTGGAATCTTTTGCAAAAGGGGATTGGATGGTTTGGTTTTGTCATTGTCCCTCTGAGAGAGTGAGAAGGAAAGCTTTATGGGAGGAATTAACTTTGAAGGTGAAGGCCGGGTTGAAGGAGTGGGTGTGTATAGGAGACTTTAATGATGTGGTTTATCAAGAGGAGAAGATGGGAGGCAAGAAAGTATCGACCAAGGCTAACTACTTCCTCAGAAACTTTATTTATGATGTAGGGGCCTTAGATTTGGCTTTTCATGGCAATGCATACACTTAGTGCTACAAAAACAGAGGAAAGGCCAATATTAGAGACAGACTAGATAGAGTTATTGTGAGCACGGAGTGGAGACTTAATTTTGAACAAGTTGGAGTTTTACACCTCTCCAATGAATCTTCGAACCACTCACCTATTCAGCGGAAAACATATTTGGACCACCTCCCAAGACCTAGAACTTTCAGGTTCCTTGAGGTCTGGACTCGTGACCCCTTGTGTGAGGAAGTTGTGTGTGAGGCTTGGAAAAGTGCTGATTACAGAGAACGAACGGCATTAGTCAAATTCAAAATCCATAGTACGGACTTGGCCATAAGAAAGTGGAACAAAGATGTCTTCGATTTTTTTCAGTCAAGAGTGAATGATCTGGAAAGGAAGATTCATATGCTTCGAGGTCAGTACCCTATGGAGATGGTTTTCTCCGAAGAGAGGAAAATGCAGTTGGAGCTAAATGAGTGGAGAAAAAGAGTCAAAATTCTATGGAGATAGAAATCCGGAGAAATGTGGCTTTCTGTAGGAGACATAAATTCCAAGTTCTTCTATTCTGCTACTATTGCTAACAAAAGGAATATTTTTATCCTTGCTCTGAAAGATAGTAACGGAGAATGGAAGGAGTTTAGAGAAGGCATTGGCTCTCTTTTGATCAAGGAATTTATAGACGTTTTCAAAGCTGATAATCCAGGAAGAAGCGAAAGATTTGGAGATTTCATTACCAAATATATCTCTAGAAAGAAGAATGAAAGTATGGAATCGATCCCGATGGAATCTAAAATTTGGAAGGTTATTAAAAGTATGCAACCAACCAACGCTCCTAGGCCAGATGAGATGCCTGCATTATTTTTTTAGAAATACCGGAACATAGTAGGAAGAGATGTGGTGAAGATGGTTCTGAATGTTTTTAGGTCCGAAATGCTTCCAAGAGATATCAACAGATCTTTCTTTGTCCTAATTCCCAAAGTTAATGGAGTCTCCGAATTCAAGCATCTTCAGCTGACAAACTTATGTAATACTACATATAAAATTATCTCTAAAATCATATCTGACCGAATTGAACCTCTTCTGGAGAAGCTGGTATCTCTGAACCAATCATCTTTTGTGCCTAGAAGTTGGATAGAAGAGAACGCTATCCTAGCAAGTGAAATAGTGGATTCTATGAGTCAAAAGAAAGGAATTAAAGGAATAGCTGGGATTAAAGTGGACATGCAGAAAGCTTATGATAGGGTAGATTGGATAGTGCTCACACGAATCCTTACCCTTTTTGGTTTTTCGGATAGATGTGTCAAACTGATCCTGAATTGTATCTCATCTGCTTCTATGGAGCTCCCGCTAAATGGTAGTGTTTTTGGGAAAATTCCCATGGAAAGAAGCCTTAAATAGGGAGACTCACTATCACCTTTCCTTTTCGTCCTTGTTTTTGAACTACTTTCCAGATTGCTTCACACTTGGGAAAGGGAAGGAAAATTCAATGGAGTTAAGTTAGGATAGTCTTCACCTTCAATCTCGCATCTCTTGTTCGCGGATGACATACTAATTTTCTGCAGGGCTAATTCAGGGGAGCTAAGAAGTGTCTTCAAGTGTCTCCAACTTTATTGTAGATGGACGGTACAATCCATTAATTTCAAAAAGTTATGTTGTTTTTTCTCACGAAATGTTACTGGAAAATCCAAAGCTTAGATTAAAAGTTACCTTGGAATGAAAGAACTTGATAAAAAAGCTAAGTATTTAGGGATCGCTCTTTTTGTGGAAAGATACAAATTGACTGCTTTTGAAGATTTGAGAAGAAAAGTACAGGCAAGAATTCAAGGGTGGAAAGCTAAACTTCTGTCTCAATTAGGGAGGGCTACTTTTGTAAAGCACATAGCCATGTTGGTTCCTGTCTACTCCATGTCAACGTTCCTTCTTCCTAAAGTGTGGTGTGAAAATTTCGAGAAACTAGCCAGAGCCTTTCTTTGGAGAAATGATTCTAAGGTGGTTAGAAGCTTTACACCGGTTGCTTGGAGGAAAGCTTGTCCTCCTAAATTTTGTGGAGGCCTCGATGTCAAAAGGTTGTGGAGTTTTAACAAGGCCTTAATACCTAAACTAAGGTGGAGCCTGATTACTGAAAAGAATAAACTTTGGGTGAAAGCCCTTAAGGCTAAATGTTTCCCTTATACTTCTTTCATGAAATGTAAAATGAAGAAAGACCGCTCATGGTTATGGTTTGGTGTGATAAGAGTTAAGCCTCTTTTAGCTAAAGGAGTCTGTTATAGAGTGGGTAAAGGGGATGCTAGAAATTATTGGGAAGACCCTTGGATCTCGAATAACCCGGACTTCATGTCTAAGTCAAAACACCCCCTTACTCTTAATAATGTATGGTTAACTCTTTAAAATAGAGTAATGGGGAATGGAATGAGGCTTACCTTTCTAGCTTATTTGATTAAACTACAGTGGAGAACATTAAAAGCATTTTCTGGGCAAAAAATTCTGAGAAGGATGAGATTATTTGGTTGGGATCCAAGACAGGTTCTTTTTCTATCAAATCAGCATACAAACTTGAAGAAGGGAATGTGGAAAGCAACAAAGAATGGTGGAAGCTTGTTTGGAAAAGTCACTTGCATGAAAGGTCAAAATTCTTTCTTTGAAAACTCTCTGACGGCGAGTTACAGGTGATGGACAACCTGGTTTTTAGAGGAGTCAAAGTGGACTGCCAATCATGCATTCATGGATGTGAGAGTAGTGAGAATGAAGTACACATGTTTTTCCAATGAGAATTGGCAAAGAGGCTTTGGTTTGCAAGCCCATGGAGTATTAGATGGGAGAGCACAACCTGCAGCAATTTATCGTCCTATCTAAATTGCTTAATGGAACTGAAGGGAGTGCTCCCAGTGCATTCAGAGGACAAAGAGAACTTCTTTATGTTCAGCTCTATTATCTTGGAACATCTATGGTGGATTCGAAATAGAGTTGTGCACAGGGAAGAAACTAGAAGTGTTGAATCTTCCATGCACACAATCATCAACAAGTTTATGAAATTAAAGACTCCATTTGGCATGATCTAAGGGGAAGAGCCTTGGTAGCCTTTAGAGAGACAGACAGGGGTGGAGCAGACCTTCCACAGGAATAATTAAAATCAATACCGATGCAGCATTGAGCAAAAAAGGAAGCTGTCTGGCCATGGTAGCTCGAAATGACAAAGGAAATCTTCTACTCATCCGAACTTTCAAATCTGAGATTGATATTGTAGAGGTAGCGGAGATGGAAGCAATTCTTAAGGCTTTACAGGTGGCAACTAGCTACGGGTGGAACAATGTCTATGAATCTGATGCTCTTTCTGCCATTGAGGGTTTAGCCACCAAAGATATGAAGTCCCTTCACTAGAAAGCAGAACACGTTGTTAATACAATCTTTCATCTGATTTCTACGTTTGTTAATGTTTCTTTTGTCTGGTCTGCTAGAGAAACTAATAGAGTAGCTCACTTAGTAGGTCAGTGGGCTAAAAAGCTCAGTTTCTATGGGGAGGTGGATATCAATTCCCTGTCTTCTTCTCTTGTAATGTTATTGATTCAGGAAAGTGATAGTGGTGTAGCTACCTGAATTGGGATTTGGTGATTGCCGACCCTTTCTTTTGGTTTCTAATAGAATCCCAGTTTTAGCAGCAAAAAAAAAAAAAAAAAAAAGAACCCTATTTCCAATAATGGAGTCGAGAGACTTTTGATTCTATAGGACTTCTATAGGCGGCTCAGGTTAATTTTCTTCACCAACTATCTCACTGCTAAATGAACTATACATATCATCTTTATTTTGTCAATCACTTACTCTTCCCATTAGAAGACAGAAAATAAAAATGCGACTTTTTATGGACTACGATATTGCTGAATCTTGCAAGTAACTGCAAGAAAAACAAAAAACCAACCCATTTGGGCAACCTGCAAAAATGGTACGCCCTAAATATGTTAAAAAATTCAAATGAAAGGAACTTGAATAATGATGCATCATACTTGACATAACATAGCTAAAAAGCATGGGTAAAATACAAATAAGCCAGTTCTCTTTTGGTAATTTTGATACATCAGATTTACATACTGAGACCTTCTCATCTTAAATCCGCTTTACATTGTTGATGTACATGAGGGGGTAAGTTGTATACATGTGCAGTCTACAAATTTCATTTTCCAACCTACACAGAAACAAGATATCTTAATCACTTGAAAAAATCTGCAGAACCTGAAGTCATATATTTCAAGGATCCCTCTTGTTATTGAGTCTCTCTCTCAGAGGTTGTAGTTTTCCCCTTACTGCGAGAGGAAGTTCACTATAAGTATCTTTGAGGGCTTCTTCTACTTGTTGTATTATCTCATGGTACGTTGGAGAGAACCTTGTCTGGAAAGCTCTGAATGAAAAATAAGGTATCAGAGTGCAAATAACAACAAGAAGGGTAACCAGCCAGTAGAGGGCACTGGGAGCACAGGCTTCCACAAAAACCTTGTATGCTGTAGTCGATTCACTTGGTGAAAGGGAACCATATACTACTAAGAATATGTACCACAAGGCAATGCTTCCCCACATGAGGAATTGCTGGATCCAAGTGAAGTAGTCAACGGCAAGTACCAATTGGCAATTTACAGCCCATACTACACAAGTATACATTGTGACTCCAAGGACTTCGAAGTCAACTACTTTACCATCTCTCTGGAAAGCTTGGTTGATCAATGAGTTTGTGGTGAAGAAGAAGATAATTATGGAGCTGATAACTCCATTGATCATCCAACCAAGTATGCGTGGCCAGCTGAAGAATATGTTTTCCACTCCTTCTCGATAGAACAATGGATACTGTGAACATAAAGCATGTGCAAAGACAAAAATAACTCATTTAGCTTAAATAACAAGCATCATAAAGGGAAAGCAGGGCTATAGAGAACATTGGAATGCGGACAAGGAAATCAGCCAGCAGATGAATGAGTACCCAAGGCTGAGGGAAAATCTAGTAACAAGTTATGTAATAAGTAGAGTTACAAATAGCAAACAAAGAAATCTCAAGAGAACTAATATCTTAATATGGCATTGCAGAACCCAACTTGCACGTTATAAACTCTTATAAGCATATCAGTTAGATTTGCGTATAGGCTTCTTTTCATCTTTTTATAATAAGTTATGTACCTTCAAGCATAGGCGTGCAGAAACACCTTGATTAAGAACACCCAGAGCAATTACAGGAAGCGAAGTGAAGAAGATGTTGTAAAATGACATGTTCCAATCATTATAAGAAGGTTGCCCAGAGAAGGAAGTATAGGCGTAGTACCAGAATAGGGTAAGCCCAAATGTCATGTTCTTATAGAAGAAGTAGCATATCTGCATACACAGAAAATAACAGGAATGCACAAATCAACAAGCGATGAAGCTTCTTCTCTCTAAATCTAGAGATATCATTCTCTGGAGAAAGAAAATATAAGCTCTGCATTATAAACGTGCTATCACCACATGAAACAAGAAAAAAAATTTGGTCAAAAAAAAAAAAAAAAAAAAAAAAAAAAAAAAAAAGAAACATTCTTCACGTGAAATGAGATCTTTCCCAATATGAACAGGAAAGGAAACATGCATAACTTCTGATTATCTATCCTCGCACCCTTTATCATATTTTCTTTTATTTTATTTTCCTTTTTTCACCCAGTATATAAAAGTTAAAGACAAAAGAAAGCTACAAAGGAAATATTGGCCACAAAGACAGTGACCTAAGAATAGTGACTTTCCTTCCTAAACTTATGTTAGACCATTTCTAAGTTTTGTGAGGGGGAGGCAATTATAAGAAACATTGAAGCAGGGTTTTTACCATCATTGATATGCTCCTATAGTACCAATGACCATGTACCAGCAAGAGATGTTCCAAAAATCGAAATTGAGCTATTGCAAAATCACTTGCCATAACCGCCTACAATCAAAAAATTTATTGGAATCAGGAGTTGGATCTTTATCATCACCAAATTCCAATTCAGGGCAACAAAGGAAAAGCAACCAATATTGTCATATATATGGAACTCAAGATACAAAACTAATAACAGAAAATTTTAGACAACAAAATTTGAGAAAGAAATATGCAGGCAGATGTTTGATTCAGACAGCAAACAAGAGCAAAAAGAAACAAAATGAATGAGAAAAGGAAAGGCTTCAAATTGAGAGAGAAGAGTCAGATCATGGTGCAAAATTCATTTCATCGATTTACTGTCTTCACCTCTTAGTCCAGAAACTATACATCAATTTATTGTCTTCATCTCTAGGTCCAGAAATTAAATATTAGAAGATCTGCGATAATATTTGGAAATAAAAGGCATTCTCAAATTCGCGGAATGAAACTCTAGCATCCATAGAAGTCAATAGAAGAAGTTACAGTATCAAATGTGCACTAGTCAGTAAAAACAGAAATAATAACACGAATATGGAAACCCCAAAAGATCCCATTTAGCGAAAATGTTGAATGCCCATAAAAGACAATTTTTAAATTCCTAAGGAAATTATTGTAAACGAGGGCAAGTTGAGAATACAAATAAAAATTTTACAATAAATATATATATATATATATACATAGGAGAAATGGGACTATATACATAAATGTAGAAATACTACATAAACAAAAACAAAAGCATGATCACCTGCATCCCTTCACCACTAATGCCAACTCCAATATCAGCTTCTTGAAGCATGCCCACATCATTGGCCCCATCACCAATTGATAGTGTTGTTTTACCTGTTTCTAGCTTTACCAATCTTGTAACCTGCAAATCTTCTATAATTCTATCAGATTATTCCTTTGTAAGCAACAAAAGAAACCATTATGACATAAACAACTTAGATGATTAACATAAAACAGAACTTGAGCATGGTCAGATGAAACTTACACAAGCTTTCTGCTTGGGTGTACAGCGGCAGCATATAACAGAAGCACAATTAACAGCGAGCTCAAAAAATGTCTTTCTAAACTTCTTCTTGAGTGAAAATTCTAAGGACTTGCCATCAATTAGTAAGCCAAATGCTATTGAACCTTTATTGACTGAGCTTGAACTTTCTTTAGCTGATTGAATTTGTGAAATTCCTTCTCTAAGCTGTTTCTTTATGCTATCCAGAGAAGCCTAAAAAAATGAAGGTTTCAGATATCACTAGAAAAAAACATTCCAAAGTTACATTAGAATTTTACCTTGGCAACTGCCTCTTTATCTCCTTGTTTTTCCAAGGCAATAATATCTGGTGAATCAAGAGTGATGATGATTTGTTTCATATCTTGGCTAAGTAAACTACAAGCATACCTGTAAACCATATAATTGTCGTAAAGTTGAATATGTAACTTTTAGAAAAGCAATCCAACATTAAAATTGCTCCCATACCCTATGCTCACTGCATTTTCCATCTTGTCACCAGTTAAAACCCATATCTTAATCCCAACCCGGGTCAAATTATTGATACATTCAGTGACCTGAAATCCAGGAACACAGAAAAAAGAATTTGCACTTAACCATCAGGAAAACACAAGGAAATGCTGCTAGATATTGAAATGCATCCAATTTTTGATGCTACCATGCAAGATTCCACTTCATATCGATGCGATATTTAAAAGTGCTAAAAATTAAAGTATTAGCAAGAAGTTCACCATGTAATCCATCTAAGATTATTCATATTTGATACTTACACCCTTTTGCAGTTTCTCCTCAACGGCTGTAGCACCAAGAAGAATCATATCTCTTTCAATCTTATCAGCAGCTGCATCCACCAATGCATCTCGGCCAAGAGTGACAGATGTTTTCGCCTTCGGAAACTCCTCTTTCCATTTTTTATTTTCTTCTTCACTGAGCTCACGATATGCAATTACCAAGGTTCTTAGACCGGCTTCAGCATAATTGTTGATATGATCCTTGGTCTGAACCTCAAACGCCCTCCCATCCTTTGCAAGCCTTTCAAACATTACACTGTATACATGCTGATAGATAAATAGTCTGATAATGCGACATCCAACTTGCAACTTTATATAATTACAGTAGAGACGAATGCATCAAGAGTCTAACCTGTCAGCACCCTTGCAAAGGAGCAATAATTGATTTTCTGGATTCCTCACAATTACTGACATTCTTTTGCGGGAGCTACTGAACTCTAAGACATGAAGAAGCTGATATACTCTGCCATATAGAAAACAAGTGACATCAAGACAGAATGGTAATACAGACAAAGATACCGTGGAACTCAAAGAAACCATTAGAGAGTAAATAAATCAATAAGAAAATTACTCAATATGAACACTTCTATGTCATCAAGATCAAATAAAATGCAATAAAGCACATTTAACTTCTTCCATGTTGTTTGTAGGACAGAAATGTCTTTCACTTATTATTTTCCCTCCTTTATAAGTCTCTAGATATTTCATAAAAATGCCACTTTCTAATTGAAAGGGTTGAAACATTACAAATTTTCCTAGAGATTACTCCCAGAAAGACTATTAATAGATACCAGTACAGAGAGCTTTATTATCTGCTAAAATATGGTTAACCAAAACTTCTTCTATTATATTGATAAAGACTACTACCATTCGGCAAATGTTTCTAAGAAAAAGATATCCAGTCCAAATTTTTTCATAAACAAATATTTCTTACTAAATTAAAAATGCTCCCTCGATATGACAGATGAAGCAACTAACTACAGTTTTTACAGCCAACTAGATGCGTGGAGACATAAATGAAGCTATAAAATAAAATAGAAAGGTTGCAGAAGGAGCTCGCCTGTCAACTCTTTTTCCAGTTTTAAAATCAAACTCATTCAAAGATATACTTGTCTGCGTCCTTCCAAAAAACTCAAATCCAAGCTCCCTGGCAGCTATGACAAAAGCTGCTTCATCTGGCGACTCAGCCTCATAAGAAATTTCTCCCGAACCTTTACTTTTATCTGGAATGACTGTATGACATATTGCTAGAACCCGAAAGAACTTTTGGATAACATCACAATGAGGTTCATTAACCCACTGGCTATTATTGATGCGCTCATCTATAAAGTTGAAACCCTTAACTGTCTTTTCAGAGCCCCTAGTATCAGCATCATGGCTTAGTCGATCAGATGGAATATCGTCAGTTGGCCCATCTGTCCTCCTTCTTGCCAGCGCCACCTCCACCTCTGTCATACCGCGACCATATGCAGTGCCAGCTATAGAACATTTGACAAATTCCATTGAGTTAGATGTCAAAGTACCAGTTGCAACTTGCAACTTGGAAATCAAAAATTCCATTGAATTTTCACTTGCAACTTGGAAATCAAAAATTCAGCTTCTTGATAGCCCAAAACGAAAGACGTTCCAACTCCACTGGAAGATGAGAAGCCTTATCATAGACTAGATGATATGGGCTCATGCCTATTGGAGTTTGAAAGCCTGTTAGATATGGCCACAAAGCATCATCAAGCTTTGAAGACCAATCCTTACGGTTTATCCTAATCATCTTCTCTAAAATTTGCTTAATTTCTCGGTTAGACACTTCGGCTTCATCACTAATAATTGCTCTCAGTGTTCCAAACCTTGAGAATATATTCCTTTGAAGGAATTTCAAAACAACCTTTGCATCATTTGTTGTGATAGGAATTGCTTCAGCCCATTTTGATACATAGTCCACTGCAAGCAAAATGTATTAGTTTCCATAAGACGCTAGGAATGGACCCATGAAGTCTATCCCCCACACATCAAAAATTTCCAACTCCAAAATATTTGTGAGAGATAATTCATACCCTTTTAAGATGTTCCCATTGTTTGACAATGATCACAAGTCTTTGTATCTACCGCTTTGCACTTTCTACCTTCCCTCCTCTCTTTCTTCACTTGTTCTCTCTCTTCTCCCTCTCATATATGGTCAAGTTTTGTGCGTTATCGGACTAAACCATATGCTCCACCACCCTTATGCATGCCACCGTCAATTTTCACACGTTAGCTGGGCCCTTGATCCGCATAGGCCAAGGGTAAACTCTCATCTTTTACAGCATACACTACCAATTCAATAAATAAAAATATACAGTTCTATTGGTCTCATCTTATTATGATTATTTTTTTGCTACAATATTCTCATTCCATCTATTTATCTATCTATCTATCTATCTATTATTAGTATTATTATTTTGTCAAGCCTTCTTTTCAATATGTTCTTTTGAGTGAACAAAACTAAAAAACATTTATCAAAAAAGTTTTATGGTTTTAATTTTTTTTTTTATTTATTAGAAAAATTAAAAACTTGATAGTATTATACTTTAACTAGAGGAATTAATTATAATGTACCTTCGTCTCCATATATATATATATATATATATACACATATACTTTGTTAAACTATATACTATTATTATATATATTCTCTTTGGGAATGAGTATGTCATTGTAATTTGTCAAGGATTTGCGCTGGTCATAACAATAATTACGCATTGAATACTAGTCTACCAGACGCCTACAATCTAGATTTTGTCACGTCGGTAATATTTCTTTGGTCAGTTCCTTTTATCTGTCAGCTTTTACCACCGATGGAAATCCCAACAGCTCAAGGGCAGACAAACTGTAAATTTGTAGTCTCTTTTCGGTGAATAAAAATAATAATAACTTGTAGAGCTATAAATTTTTAGTCTTGACTCTTGAACTTTGACGGTATAATTAATATTGAGGACTTTAAATGTTTATTTCTTTTTCTTTTTTATTTTTCATGTTATAATTTCGTATTTTAGTTGATGTTTTATTAATATAATAATATTAGTCTTTTCTGTTTATTTCAATGGAAATTGCATATCTTATTAATTGTGCCACCTGGCTCCTCTTTCGTTTCTGTCTCCGCATGTTAATATGGATTGATGGAACAGGAGATAAAAGAAACTAAATGATTCAGTTTCTTTGTTTGGTTTGTTAAAATTAATAGAAGAAAATGATATGAAATGAAAGGAAAGAAAATGAGAGAATTAGATTATCATTAAAAAAAAAAAAAAAAAAAAAAAAAAAAAAAAAAAGTGAGCATCTACTACGAGCTTTTTTTAGCAAATTAACGATTTTTGTAGATGAAAGCTATTTGGTTACAAAATATTGTGCAGCTAAGTTGTAGCTGTAGGTCCGTAACAAAATCTCTAGGGTTATTAAAAGAAATATATATATATATATATTTTGAAACTAAATATAATAGAGTTTCAGCTTAATTGGCCAGATATAGAATGAGTTTGTTTTGTGTTCCTTTTTATCAATGTAATTGGATAATTTTCAATAATTTTGCAAAATGAACTTTTTTTACTGGAATTCCAACAGTGTGCAAAAATGAGAAAGGGGGGGAGATTGATCCAATTAAGCCTGTATATGTTGGAGAATTCCCCCAAGTGGTGCGTGATGAGCAGACTAGTTTGCTGCAGAAGCGTGTTCATGGTTAGTAGTCTATTCATAATCACTTCGTTGCTAACGCTGACATTCGTTTTAAAGACTTGTGAGTTGAATTAACCGTTGAAACGGTGAGTTATAGCAGTTCAACCGCAGCCGTTCTGGCATTAACCGTATCAAAGTATACCAGGATACTCCAAGTGTATCCTTCCAATGTAGTGATAGTGGTCAAATTGTATGTAGCAAAGGGTATCCAAGGTCATTGATCTGGTCTAACTCACATTTATCGGCACAGGGCTCCAAACAACAGCTTTTTCTTCTCACAAATCATGAGTTACAGTGTTTTAGTGTTGGGCTTAATCCTGATATAACTGTGTCGAAAGTGTGGTCTCAAGAAATTATTGGCATAGATGGTGATTTGGGAATCAAAAAGGATCTGGCTGGACAGAAACAAAATTTGGCCTCTTGATGTGCAGGTAGATAATTATGGTAAAGTTATTACCATTCTTGTTGCTACGTTTTGTAAGGATCGGGTTAGCAGTTCAAGCTACACACAATATTCTCTTCTCACCATGCAATATAAATCTGGGGTGATTGAAGAACCTATTCATGAAAGGGTTTTAGAAAAGAAAGCTCCTATCCAAGTGATAATTCCAAAAGCAAGTGTTGAAGATGAAGACTTCCTGTTCTCCATGAGACTTTGCATAGGAGGCAAGCCTTCAAGCTCAGCAGTTATACTTTTTGGTGATGGAATGGCAACGGTATCCCATTATTATAGAAACTCTACAAGTCTCTATCAATTTAACCTGCCTTATGATGCTGGAAAAGTTCTAGATGCTTCAATTCTTCCTTCCACTGATGATGGTGAAGAAGGGCCATGGGTTGTGCTGACTGAAAAAGCAGGAATATGGCCGATACCTGAGAAGGCTGTTATAATTGGTGGATTTGAACCGCCTGAACGAAGTTTGTCCGGTAAAGGTAGCTCAAATGAAGGATCTGCACAAGAAGAGCGAAAGAACCTTTTGGCAATATCGCTCCTCGAAGGGCTAGCTCTGAAGCATTTGATGCCGGAGGCAGACAAAAGGCTGTTATGAACATGATTGCACATCGAAATCTCAAGATGAAGATTCAGAAACCTTCGTGTGTCAACTTTTTCACAATTTCTATTGTCTGGGCTGGTTGATACCTCGCTTGAAAAACCAAAAAAACTCTGGGGCATTTGGAAGGGATGGATAAACAAATGTTTTTGCAAGGATGAGCAAATCAATCGTAGACACTTTGGCTAAACACTGGACAACAAACAGGGAGCTGAGATTGTGAAAAAAAATTGTAAAAAAATCGGAATGCAAATTGCAATTACCCCTTATAGTTTGGAGTGCAACAATGTCAATAACTTTACAAGGTCTTTTGATATAAATATTTACCTGAATAATATTAAATCTCATCCATTTGATATACACTCTAAACATTATTATTAAAAACTAATTCTTTTAAAATGATGTCCATATTTGTTACATGGCAATATTTATTTTCATAATCCACATTCTCATTCCAAACTTTTGTTTCTCCCAAACTTTTGTTTTACTTTCCATTCTAATTACTCTGATAAAATAAACCTGAAACATTTTTCCCCCTGATTTGAGTATACATTTTATAATTCTTTTAATAACAAAATATTTATTTTATTTTTATTATTTTTCAACAATTTTATCGGTGGTCCAACTGAATCCAAAGTTAAGAACTATATATACAAAATTGGAGTCTAATGTCTTGGTTTAATGCTTTTAGGGCCGGCCTATAGTATTATATATAGGGTTTTTTTCAAAAATAACCATCTTATAAATCATTTGTTGAAGAATAGCAAATTTTCTTTTTTTTTTTAAAAGTAACCCACTTTTAAAATATCCGGACTAAAATACCCTCTATTACTAATTTTTCTTTTTATTTTTATTTTATTTTTTATCTCTTTTCGTCGACCAAAACACTTTTTCTGCTTTCCCTTTCCCTATTCTTTTTTGAAACACAGGAAGGTGCAGCGAACCCACTTTTTCTGCTTTCCCTTTCCCTATTCCCTATTGTCTTTCTATCATAAAAACTTCTTACTCTTGAAGTTGGGTCTTCCTCTATCCCGATCCTTGCATACTTCGGATCACCTTAAACCTTATTCTTTCTGTGTATTTGGCTTTTCACCCCAGTTTAGTGCTTGCATATATCCTTTCATGTGATGCTTGAAGTTTGCATCATGGTGAAAAATTTCTAGACTCAGTTTCTCAGCGTTCTTTGTTGCTGTTTTTTTCTGCAATTAAATGTTTTAACTAATATTGAAGTCTCTGCAGGGGAAAATCTTAGGTGTAGTATTAAAGTGTTAACAACTTAAACATCTAACTCTATCTTTCTCTTTCTCTTTGATATCTTATGATTCAGGCATTATCTCCTTGACTTGATGAGAGTCACTCCTCGTGATGCAAACTACACTGGACTTGGGTCTCGATTTTGTATCTTGAGACCAGAATTAATTACAGCTTTTTGCCAGGTAAAATTCTGATATATATATATATATGCTCTATTTGGATTAGATCAGTATGTACTATGATGTAAATTTTACAATTGGAGAAGGCCAAAGCTACAGAGAGATCCAAAACTAAGTCCACGTCTCAAGGAGATGCTCATATTGCCAGTAATTCTCCAAATGTTGATGGTGAAATACAGGTGAGTACAAGGCAAATTCAATTACAGCTATGATGATGTAAATTGTGTTATTTTTTAATTACTTTTTGCACCAGTATGTGATCTCTGTAGATACTCTATATGGATGGTTGGATTTAAGTTTTTCCTTGTGCTCAAAATGACCCACCGGTAACCTCAATTGCATGCTTAAAGCATTTGTTGCAACATGACTAGGGAATAGTTATGATGTGCGCTTCTCTTTATACCTCAAGTTCTATTGTCTTGCATTTCAACATAATACTCTGTCCTTGGTCTAATCACTAATTGGATAGAAATTTTTATTTTTTATGCATCACCTATAGCATGAGTACAACCAAAATAGTTGTAGGCTTGCAGTAACAATTATCTTCAGTTGTTGGGGCAAAAGTTACAGTTTTCCATTGTTTGAAATTTGTTCTTTGTGAATTAGCATTATTCTTCCTAATATTCACCATTGTGGACATTTAATCTTTGTATTGCTCTCTTCGTCCTGCTGTAAGGATGCCTATTGAACTGATTCCTTTTGCATGTGTATACTCCTTGTTCATTTTGTATGTTCAGAAACATGAAAAGGCAAATAATTTCTCGTTGCTGATTCCTTAGTTTTGTTATTTTTAATTTTATTTATTGTTATTATTTTTTTATTTACTAGTAGATTTCTGTCAATTGTTTGTTATTCTTATTTTTCTTTCTTGCAAGGCTATTGATTCACTTGTATCTAGGCTGCATTATTGTGATACTGATAGGTCATATTTAGGCAACCAGAACAGAGATTTTAACTGGAGTGTTAGTTGTTTTTCTTGGTGTTCATGTTGAGATCTGGCTTATGACTGGTTAGACATAACTAATTGTATGGATTATATTTGTTTAAAAGGGTTTATGCTTCTTGTGGTTTTTTTCTGTTGGTGGAAAATTTCCAAATTTCTCATATGCTCTTGTTCATATGCACATCTTACACATATAATATGCTAAATTTGATTGCTGCATGGTTACTAATATTGTGAAGTTGTGTTTTTGTTTGAATATAATGGGAGGTTTGAATGTGAAACCATAATATATCTATAGGTTATCTTTACGAAGCAATGTATAATGTACACTACTAATGTATAATGTATTATGCGCTGGTTTGAAAATCCCGTTAGGTGTATGTTATTTTGGTTCTGGAAAATTTTCCACCCCGAGGAAAATATTTTCTCTTTTTTTCCTCCTGGTGGGAATTTTTTTACTTCTAGAGGAAAAAATTTCCTCCAGGCGGAAAATGTTTTCCTCCTGGAGGAAATTTTTTCCTCCAGGCGAATTTCCTCCAGGAGGAAAACATTTTCCTCCTGGATGAAATTTTTTCCTCCAGGCGGAAAACCTTTTCCTCCTGGAGGAAATGTTTTCCTCCAGGCGGAAAACCTTTTCCTCCAGGCGGAAAAATTGTCCTTCAGGCTTTTCTCGTGTCGGAAAAAACGTTTCCTCCATCTGTTATGTTTTGTTGTATTTGATTTGCAGATAAATGGATTCAGATTACCAACGAAGGTTTTGGGACTCGGAGATATCGAGGGCAAAGGTTAATTGTAGATCGAACTTCTGGAAAGCCGTGTCGGATATTAAGTTCAAACTGACTCCAGCCCAAATAAAGAAGTTTGAGGATAGCTGTTTTGGCCACTTTTTGAAGGCCAACGAGATACAATTTAGTGGCCACATCGTCAACAGCATGCTGTATAGGCAATGTGTTTGCGACGACAAGGACTCTATGGTATTCAATTTTGGAGGGCGTGGTGCTAGATTTACACAGAGGGACTTCACCATAATTACAGGTCTACGGTTTGGTTACGAACCCAATAGGCAGGTTAACATCTCTACTCGTATTAGTGACACGTATTTTGGCGGAAAGTGAAAGGTCACTAATTCGGAGATAACCGAAGCTTTCCTGACTGTACAGTGTCAAGACAATGATGAAGCCGACGATGATAGATTGAAGTTGGCTTTATTATATTTCCTAGAGACGGTTCTTCTAGGCAAAGAAAGCATGGCCACCGCACCTCATAATCACTTGGAGATGGTGGACGATTTAGAGTACTTCAATAACTATCCATGGGGTACTTTATCGTATACTACCACCATTAGATCGTTGAAGAGTGCTTTTGAGCATAGAGAGTCCATCGCTTTAAACAAGTCAAAGAGTTATAGTCTTTGTGGGTTTCCTTTGGCTTTCATGGTAAGTTTGTTACACTATTATTTAAAGTTTGTTACACTTGTATGTATGGTGTATATTTTGTTACTTATTGATTACTAATTAATTGTTTGACAGATTTGGGGTTTTGAGACAGTTCCTTCGTTGGGTCAAGCATTCGGAAAGAAGTTGTCGGACATGGCATTCCCTCGAATTCTTAATTGGCATTTTTCACAAGTGCCAAGATTTGAGAAGGCCACTGAACTCTTCGATCATCGTGATGTAAGTCTATGAGTTCTTCCACTTATATGTACAAATATATATATATATATATATAAATATACATTCCAACATAATAATATTATTTATACACTTTTGCAGTATTTGTATGAATATTAGTATTACTTGCTAATCACTTGATTATAATCCCTTTTGTCTTTTGCAGTATCCCGTTCATGGCTTAATGAATGTGACTGAAGTTGAGCATGCATATATCGGCAACTTGGCATTGGATGTACATCATGACAGTACTCCATACAATGTTGCACCTGCTATTCGAGACAAGCCACCACAGGCAAGTCATGATGAAAAAGATGAAGGTATTCCACTTACAAGAAGTGGAATAAGTAAGAAACGGAAAGAGGCGTCTGTGGAAATTATGGGAAAAGGAGGGAGGCGGCGAATGGGACATAAGCCGACAGACCAGCCTTGTTCATCGACTGCAGGAGTTGCTGCTCATGTTCATGTTAAACCAATGACTCCATCCCAACCTCCAACGACTCCATCCCAACCTCCAACGACTCCATCCCATGATGAGGTTTGAATAAATTGTATGAATGTTTATCTTTTTTTCATTATTGCAAGTATTAATAATTATTATTTCTTTTAGGTACCTTTGAGAGAGAGATTAACAATCCTTGAAGGCGAAGTGGCTAGTGTACGGCAAGACGTTAAGGATTTACGAATCGCCATGCTTAGAGAGTTTGCAAGTTTGGACACCAAGCTTGATAAGTTAATGAAGCACCAAGGAGTGGGAGTTAGTGCTGACGGGTTGGGAGATGGAATGGACGGTCAAGGGGATGAAAATAAAGGAGAGTATGGTCCCGATGCGACCCCCGTTGATAGACAGTCACAGCCATATGTTGACGACGATGCAGGACCAAGTGTTACGATTATTGAGAAAGTGTCTCCATCAAAGTTTCCTGCCGGGAGATGTGCAAGAAAGGTAGCAGCTGCTAAGCAAAACATAGATATTGGGAGGAGGGATAGGAAGGCGGCAGCAGCTATTACAACTCCTTATAGTGTCGGAGGCTTGCGGAAAAAACTACAGCGCACTTTACCTGGTGCATCTTCTACTTTGAAGTTCGACCCATACAAACCAGTACCTACGCGACTTGTAAAAAATTTTGACAAATTTATGAAGTCTGGTTGGGCATCAAAGGTTGATATGGACATTTTGACTGCGGGTAAAGACTTTTTCCAGTTGCTTATAAACAGTGAAAAGTGGCTGAATCACGATGTAAGTATCAAGATTTTTATTTTATAATTTGATAAATTCCATAGATAGTTGTTCAACTGCATGGATGTAATTTAAAATTAACTCGTCTTTCAATGCAGCATATGGAAGTCCTGCCTTACCTATTTCGTGTACGTGCCAATCAATTTCCTGATATTTTTTATCCTAGTTTTGAGGTGCTAGATGGAGGATTTTGGGTAAGTAACGGCCAGGTGTCCTATATGTGGCTATTGTGATTTTAGATAACTAATAAATTATTTTGTTGTAGGTATACATTGAGCAATGTCATGGAAAGTTCATCGACAATCCATCTAAGTTCCAATTCTCATACGCAATGCAAGAATATGTGCTGGGGATTCGAATGAAGGAGTCCAAGCCATGGAAATACGTAAATCATGTAATATATACATGTCTAAATTGTGTAATGTTAACTATTCATTTATTCATGTGCCTTCCTTTATTTATTGTGCTAACTGAAATTCTGTAATGTATTGACAGTTGTTGATTCCACTAAACAAGCGCAACATACATTGGGTGGTAGGGCACGTGGACTTAAAAGAGCGTCGCATGACTGTATATGATTCAGATAAGACTGGTAACCGATACAAGGGACAAATTTATTTCCAGAAATTATGCATAATGTTACCATATTTACTGCGGTCTGCATCCTTTTATGAGCAGCGGCCGGATTTTGTAGACTCCGTTGACGAGTTTACATGTGAATTGGCACAAAATACCCCTCAGCAAAGTAACGGGTAAAATCTCTTAATACTTACATGTTTGTTGAATAAATATTAACTATTGAATATGGTTCTAATAATACTAATATATGTTATAATAATTGTTTGTTTTTGTAGTGGTGACTGTGGCATATTTACACTCAAGACCATCGAATTCTTACATGCTAGATTACCATTGACATTCACACAAGATAACATGGAGTTCTTTAGGAAGAAGTATGCATATGAGGTTTACAACAAAGAACTTAGCATATGAGCTGCGTGGTGATGCTTTTTTCTTTCCTTTTTTCATGTTTATAGATGCATATTATTTATTATATTTGACTTTTAATTGTAAATATAATGGTGGCTTATAATGTTCATTTAACAAAGATAACAATGTGGTATTGATGTAATGATAAGTAATTGACCTTATAGGAAATGTGCCATGTTTATTTATTAGAATTCCGTTATGCACAAACGCCTTAAGAGCTCAATTTCAAATTTTAAAAAATTTTCCGCTTGTCGGAAATATTTCCTATAGGCCGAAAAATTTTCCTACTGGAGGAAAAATGGAGGAAAAACATTCCTCCAGTCGGAAATCCCATATGAAGAAAAATTGAAGCCTCTTGATAAATTTCCGCCAGGTGGAAAAATTTTCCTCCAAGCGGAAATAGTTTTCCTCCTGTTGGAAAACATTTCCTCCAAGCGGAAATCGTTGAATAATTTTTACTCCTATTAGAAACTAATTTCCTTCACTTGGAAAATCAATTTCTAATAGATTATATAAGTTAATAGTAGGGTAAAAAAAATTGGGAGTGGAGACAAATATTATATTAAGATGAAGATGGAATTAACAAAAAATGTAGTGACATTTAAAATCAATAACCATTTTAAATAAAAATAAAATTGATGTATGTTTGTTTTTATTTTCAAAATCATTTGAACATTTCATAAAATGATATGTAAACTAAAGATTGAAAATCAATTCCAGAAAGCATCTTTTCATTTAGGATTAAATTCAAAAAAAAAAAAAAAGATATGAAATAATTATCAAAACATATTAAACCATAACACTAAATTAAAACTTTTTAATTCGAAGCATAAGATAATGGATTCGTACATCTCTGCCTATAATGTCCAACACCACCGCATCGGCTACATCTACGTCCAATAACATCTTCACCTTCGGATGGTATGCGTTGCATCCTCGGTCTACCGGCTCGCCTACGTGTCCATCTTGGTGGAAGAACAATGCGACTTGCCACGTCATCCGGGACATGCCACTGTTTTTCATCTAACAAAGGATAAATGGACTCAGCATAAGCTGCACGATATGCATCCGCGGTGTAGTAATGAGAACACATGCCATAAGGAGCAATTTTTCGATCTCTGCAAGCGGCAATACAATGATCACAAGGATATTGATCAAGATCGAAGACTTTGCATGAGCATGTTTTTGATTGGAGATTAACTGTACCCCTCAAACTCCCACCTTCCACAAGAAATTCATGCATATTAATGGCTTTCACACGTAGTCCGATGGACTCCAAATTTCGTAGTGTGAGTTGCTCTTCCATATGGTCAGTCACAGGCTTTGTCAATTTTGCACCTGTAGTACGTCGCTCATAAAACCACCTTTGCAGTAAATCCCGTATGTGCTCTATTAATGCTACTATTGGCATCTCTCTAGCATCTAGCAGAATGCCATTCAAGCTTTCTGCAATATTGGTGGTCATGATAGTGTACCTTCTACATGGACAAAGAGAACGTGTCCACCTTGTAGGGTCACATGATCGAATGTACTGGGCAGCCCTACTGTTTTTTGCCTCAATTTGCCCCATATAAAACTCAAAATCTTCAACCAAATATGCACTAGCTGCGAGCATGAAACATTGTATTATTGATTCATCTTTCGCATGTCCATTTGCTTTAATATTTCTGCTTATATGGTACGTGCACAACGCATGGTATGCATTGGGAAAAACTTTGCGTAATGCCCTTTCAATAGCGGGGTGTCTATCACTCACAAACACCAAATCTGGAAAATCTCCGATGGCATCCTTCAGGTTTTGGAAAAACCATGTATATGCTTGCTCGTTCTCTCCATCTCCAATGCCGAAAGCCAAAGGATATATTTGCTTATTGCCATCCATGCCCGATGCAATATACATGTACCCTTTGTATTTCCCTTTCAATGTAGTTGCATCAACAGCCAATACGGGTTTTATGTGGGATTTAAATCCCCTAATGCTTGCTCCAATCGCCATAAAGAAATATACAAAATTATTATTATCGTCTGTTTTGATACGTGTAACAGTCCCAGGGTTCTTCGACACTAACTCAAAACAGTAGGCAGGTAACTTAGCAAAATTCTCCTCTGGAGATCCCCTAACACTGTTAAGTGCATACTCTTTACCTCTCCATGCTTTGTTGTAGCTTATATTCACCCCATATTTCTGCAAAAAATCATGTTGAATTTCTTTGGGTTTGTAAACACGTGCAATACCTTCATATTTAGATTTGATACATTGCCCGATAACCCGGCTACTGGCTTGCTTGTGTTCTCGATGCACGATATCTAACGAGCAACTGTGTACATTATCAAAAATTCTCACAACAAATATTTCTCCATTTTTAAATGTGGTTGCACGTAGTCGCCATTTACAAGTATTTTCCAAGCATACAACCTCATACCGTTGTGTAGTTTACTGTGTCACCTTGAACTCCTTATTTTCTCGCATGCAATAGATACTCAGTTTATTCTGTAGGTCACGTTTGTTGCGAAATAATTGTCCAACTACTATGCTCTCACAGCCAGTGAACTTTGACGAAAATATGGCCATAGAACCACTTCTGTTGCTCGATGATATGTGGTCACTTGTAGCACGATGAACCCTAACATCATCAACTCCTTCATTGTTCATTTCAGGATGCATATCATTATCATTGTCCGGCAACTCATGATCAAAATCTACATCATTATGACCAACATCATCCCCTGCTGCATTGTAATTCTCATCATGATCAATATGATGCAACTGCTCATACTCCTCGTCGTTAGGAAACCGTTCAGCATAGTCACCTCCAACATCAACTCCTTCGTGAATGTTAAATAATGTCCAGGCCCCCCCACGAACATCAACTTGATCTCTAAACTGAGTTTCTTGAACCATAATTTCCTGAGATGTAGCCTGAATTGGTTCAGTACCGGAAGCTTGTGGTAGACGACCGCCAATTGGAGGACAAGAAAAAGAATGAAGATTACTCCCACTATCCGAAGCAAATGCTGTTTGATGAACATTTCTACATACATGTTCAACTTTTGAAATCACCTCAACATACAATGGAGGCCGCATCATTGTCATCCCTCCATTCCTCACTTCTTGAAGAAAGCATTTCACATCCCTATCACATCGTATTTCTGTATGATCCAACTTTTCTGCACATCGTCCATATATCCATTTTAGCTTTAGCAAATATTCATTTCGATCTATCTCAATACAATTGAAAATCTCATCCTCTAACTCTGATTTTGTGCATCTCTTGCCGACGGAAACCATTACATTTTTACCATTTCGATATTCCCAATCACCACTATCATTTTGTACCAATGTTCCATTGTATAAAACCGCAATTACAATGTCATTATCTTCCATTTGACTACAAAATTAAATGAATAACGTTAAACTAAATCAATAAATATATAAAATTTTGAATAATATTAAACAAACATATTAACTGTATTAAAAAAGTTGATTCTGTTTTTTTTTTTGGGCCAAATATAGCTTTTTCCTACTGGCGGAAAACTGGCGGAAAATTGGCGGAAAAATGGCAGAAAATTGGCGGAAAACTGGCGGAAAACTGGCGGAAAATGGCGGAAAATTGGCGGAAAATTGGCGGAAATTTGCGAAAACTGACAAACTGGAGGAAATTGGCGGAAATTCATCCTTTTCGCCAAATTTCCTCCGTTTTTACTGTTTTTCGCGATTTTTCAGTTTTACACAAAATTTCTCCCATTTTCAAACCATATGCCACCTAAAGTATCTTTAAAATCACATAGAACATCTCATAAATCAATTTCTTGCATACCCATATCAAATAAAAAGCTTAAAAAACCCTAAACTAATAAAACTTACAAGAAAAAATAGAAAGAGAAAAAACAAAAAAAACACATATATCCGTACTTTCATCTAATAAGAAAAAAGATAAAATTTTTACCTGATTTTTGTTTGAGATATGAGAAAATACAAAAAAATGAGAGTGAGAGGCGATGAGATGCAAAGAGTTTAGAGAAACCCCACGAACAGTTTTGTATAAACCCCACCCCCACGAACGAACGGCTGTGTAGAAGAAAGGAAAGCTTTTGTGTAATTTTCAATTTTATCAAGGGTATTTTTGTCCCAAGGTGGCTAGTTTTAAAAAAAAAAAAAATTTTGCTATTTTTCTAAAATGGAGTTGTAAGGTGGCTATTCATGGGAAAAACCCTTATATATATCGGAAGAAGAGAGTGTTAAATATTGGGCTACATTTTCATTGAGTCTCGGAATATCAAATAGAGAAGGGTGTACGCCCAAAATAGAGTCAATCCGGCCCGAATTTAGACATCCTAAATTGCATTAAACTATGCAAATTGTGCGCCCATTTGATCCTTTTCTTCTTTCTCCCTTGTTTTTTCTTTTTTTTAATTATGAGAAATGGTTTTTTTTTTCTTTGAATAAATTAATTAAATTACAAATTATTTAAATTTTCTGTCTGCTGTATAATTCGATCTCGTATTTTTATAAATATAAATAAAAATATTCAACCATTGAAATTAACCTATTTTGCTATGAAAAATAGTTGGATGGATGGATTTACCAATTTGCATGGACCATCATTTTTACTTAAAATAAATATGGTACCAGTATTTAAGATGATTCTTTTAATAAAAAAAATGTAAAAAGTAGCGATCCACATATCCTTAGAATTTTGAGCGCTCGATCCACTCAAAATGGTAGTCAAATTTCTATTCTCGTAATTGAAGTCCAACAACTTTATCAACCCATTTATTAGCATTATGAAATATTATATGACTATTCTATATTTTGTAAAATTTTAAAAAAAAATTTATTGTTTTTTGAATAAAAATTATGAAGAAAATAAAATACAATGTAAAAGTAAAAATATATACATCTAGATAATTACTTAAAATACTATCATTGCAGTTTGGTTCAAATAAATAAATATATATATATATATCCTTTGCACTTTATGTCAATATGTAATAATAGATTTTCTTAAAAAATAATCACCCTTGCACCATAAACTGTCAAAATATCTTCTTCTTCTTCTTCTTTTTTTTTTTTTTTTTTTTTTTTGTATTGTGTTTTCCATTAAACATCTGACAGCATTTGCACATTAATGACATGAAATCTACATCAAGATAATTATTTATTGCTCTGAGCATTTTTGTCACATATGCTCCTTAATTTCAATTCTTAATTAAGTCCAAACTTCATTATTAATACAATGAGCATATAAATCAATAACCTTTAGATAATATTATTTGTAACCATTAATAACAAATATTAGTGTTGACTTGCATGATATTTGGTCAAATGGAAAACTGAAATTTTGGGATTTCCAAACCCCAAACTAGACTTGTCTTGAATGTTATTTTCGTAAACCTTTTGCACTAGTGCATGCGAATTTTATAGGTCCATCAACGATCCAACCAAAAAGTCAACAAAAGCGTGTATTCGTGACACCATTTTATTGGGTACTCTTTTTCCATATCACTTGTCACATGCTTAGGTATATATAAAGTTTGATATATATATATATATATATATATAATAAAATCACATCGTTTTTTGAATAAATGATAATTTAACATCATCATTAATTTAATTTTGTCACTAAATTATTACTTCCTCGTGCATATACACAGGTACTAATTACCATCTGAAGCATGAACAAAGCTCAAAATTCTCCCAAAAAAATATTCTTTAAGGGAAAAAAAAAATGTATAATAGACATTAGTTTTGTAAATATAAGGTAAGTTATACAGGATTTCATCGTCTACACATGCAACCTCCTCCAAGTCCTTATAAATCTGTGAACAATCCATACAAAAAGTCAACAAAAGCGCATGTTCATGACATAATTTTATTGGATATCTCTTTTTCATATCATATATTAGATATATATATAATTTAATATATACATTAAATTCACATCCTTTTTGAAATAATAGTAATTTAACATCACCAATAATTTAGTTTTGTTACTAACGTACACTTCCTTAAGCATATATATATATATATATAGGTATTATCATCTAAAGCATGAATAAAGCTAAAAAATCTTGTAAAGAATATTTTTTATGAAAATTTTAAAAAATGTATAGTACATATAATTTGTGTAAATATAAGGTAAGCTTAGAGTTATACAAGATTTCATCATCTACACAAAGGCGGAGCTAGGATGTTCATCTTGGGGGCCAAGATTCTTTTCATAAAAATTCAAAACAAAAATGTTAACATTCAACATTTGATTGTAGAAATATATATATATATATATATAGTTTAAAATCAACTTAATTAAGTAATGCAAATTTATATAGTTGTTTTTTAATTAATTTGTCTATAAGCTCGTTGAATTTCATCGTTTTAGGATAATTCCCTTTTTGTGCATGTAATTCAATAACCCACTTTAAAAAACTAATAGCATCAATTAGTAATTTGCTTACATAATAATAATAATAATAATGGTTCACAAACATGTTATTCTCTACCAAAAAAAATTACCTGATTTCCTTGTTCTTATGTGGATGGAATTAAAAAAAGTAGAAGACTAAAACTACGAGGTTAACATAAAAGGAAATTTTTGTATTGTGTTTCCGTACATGAGTAGAGCAGGATGGAACATGTGTAATTTGTCCAGACGATTTTTTTTTTTTTTTTTGGGGCTCAAATTATATTTAGATTAGGGTAAGTGCTAGTATCAAATAATAAATATATAAAAAAAAAAGATTAGGTAAGAGATAGTTATAAAATCTTTAATATAAATATTTTATAAGAATAAACTAATACCTAATTCAAAGATTATAAGTGCCAATCAAAAAAACAGATTATAACTGAATGGAGGCCAAAGAAAAAATAAAAAATAAATTTTAAATTGGGGGGGTGACGCGGCCACCTAGGGCAAGTAAAGAAAATACGTGCAAAATATACATTTGAAAAAAAAAAGGGGGGCCAAGGGGCCCCGGTACCCTTTGGGCCGATGCTTGCCACCGCCCCTGCCTCACTGCACACGCGACCTCCCCCAAGTCTCTATGGATGACATACAAAAATTCAACAAAAGCGCGTATTCATCACACAAAGCCAAAAAAATCCAGTAAAGAATATTCTTTATAAAAATTTAAAAAAATAAAAAAAGGTAATATATATAAATTTGTGTAAATATAAGGTAAGCTTAGAGTTGTATAGGGATTTCGTTCGTCTACACATGCAACCTCTTCCAAGTCCTTATAAATCTATGACCCCACTCAAACCCCCTTTCACAACCAATTCTTCTTCTTCTTCTTCTTCTTCTTCTTCTTCTTCTTCTTCTTCTTCTCCGTTGCTTTTTGTAACATTTAGACAGTATAACTAAAACCGAGGACTTTACACTCAGCAAAAAGAAAAAAAAATATATATATATATATTGAGGACTTTACTTGTTTATTTCTTTTTCTTTTTTTTATTAATTTTTCAGGTTAAAATTTCGTATTTTAGTTGCTGTTTTACTAATATAAAAAAACAAAATTGTCTTTTTTTTTCTGGTCGAAAATGCATATAAAATTAATTGTGCCGGCCCTCTTTCTTTTCTCTCCCCACACGTTAAGTGTGTAATCCAACTTTTAATTTCTTCACCCCCCAAAAAAAATAAAAAATCCAACGTGGTTTTAATATTTTTCTTTCAGTTGTCAGGTGTATATATATATATATATATATTGGTTTATCAGCGGCCAGTTATTTACAATTTAAATTATTTAATATAGTTATAATACATACCTACAGCTAAATGATAGTACTTCTTTTTTTAAAACAAAAGAAATAATTGATAGCGATTGTTTTGTTTTAATTATTGATAAATTTTCCTGGGAGTTCGTTGGTTTTAATTACAAATTTCTTTGTCAAATCATATAATATTCGCTAAGGTATTGATTTTTTTTTTTTAACCAATTTTTCTTTCCAGAAAATAAAAAAAAATAATAATGATAAAATAAAAAACCACCTAGATTTTTTGGGCTCTATGGCTATTCTGATTAGCTAGGTTATTTTCTTTTTTAAAAAATAAAAAGGTTATATATGATGTAACAAAACATTTTTGCATTTTTGTGTATTTACAAAGTAATTAAATAATAAGAAAGCATTGGGATCCCCTGGAAAATTTTCATCGATCTGCCATTAAATTTTACTTAGAAATTTCCATTGAAAGGGGAAGGATAAATTTGAGTTAATTAGGACTTTATGCGACTCATATAAATTAATATTTAAAATGGAAAACAAACCCCTTACGCAACATTTAAGTTTCTCTTATATTTTCTGTAAAGTCAAATCAATTAAAAAAAAATATCCAAGAGAAGCTATTTTTAAAAATTTAGAAGACCATGATCAACATTAATAAGGAACACCAAAATCCAATTTGTTCAAGTACAAACTTCTTTTTCTTTTTCTTTTTTTAATTTTTATTTTTATGTTGAAGTACCAATTAGAAGAGAAAAGAAAAAGGACAAATGGTGGATAATATAACATCATCAAGGTCCCCTTTTTTGGTCTTCGCATTAAGATCCGTTGAAACAAATTTTTTAAAAATTTGAAAAAGTTAAAATAAATGAAATACAAAGTATATATTGTTATTTGTAAATAAAATTTATTTGAGTAACATTAAATAAAATCGGTAAGGATTCCATGAAAACCTTATGATAACACCTCCTACATTGCAAATTGTCATCTAAATAATACTGTAATATCACACAAATATGTTAATCGCCACCAGAGAAAGCCTGAAATCCCAAGCAATCCTGATTTCATCAGAGATCGGTTAACCCTTTGCTGCACTTCTTCTTCTTTTGTCTGCGCCTAAATCCCCGGATCTTTTTTTCCCAGCTCCCAAACATTTTTTCCCTAGATTTTCTTGATAGCGAGACTTTTGCTCAAGAACCCTAATTCCTAACCCTCAAAACCCAATCATTGGTTATTCCAAGAGCTCTTGGCCATCCTATTCGGTTCATATGTTCAATCAGATGAGGCTGAATTGCCTAGACCCAAATAAATTTACACTCGCATTCCTGCTGAAATTGATGTCAATGATGAAAATCATTCTATCTTTGGTTGATTTCAAACAAATTCCCTTCTTGTTTAAATTTCTCAATGATTTTGTGTCAAAAACGTTGCATAATAGCCAAGTGGAAGTTGCTATCATAAACTTTTTAAAAGACTTACTACCATTTCTCTGAAACATCTTTGGATCAACCAGCATACCCACACCATTTTAGCCCAGCACTATTATTGGTAGTCTTTAGCTTTTTTTTTTTTTTTTTTTTAATATATTTTACAATTTTCGTTTTAGACCTCATACATTTTTAGATCTAGGATTGTTGTTGTTGTAGATCACTTGGGAGGAGGAGGAGCTCTTAATAAAGCTGAATAAGTAATTTTTTATATTATAATAGTGTTTGCCAAAATATTAATAAATAAAAGTGTTTATATGATATTAAATATATAAATAATTATTAATTTTTTATTTTTTTTTTCAATTGTAAGGATATATTTAAGTAATCTCATAATAATATGTAGGAGGGAGAAATTTTTTCAGACAAAAGTTAATGGACATAAAGTGTTTCAAAAGAAACCCGATCCATATAACAGTAACCCTTAAAGTTATTATGTCAGCCTTATCTGTTTTGTTGAATCCCCAGTGGACGCCACAAAAGCTATAGCATGCCAATTATTTTTTCGTCTTGAGCAATTTTGTCACATAGGCTCTTTAATTTTAATCTCTTGATTAAAGTCTAAACTTCATTATTAATACAATGAGCATCTAAATCAATACCCTTTTTAGTAATATTATTATTTATTATAGTAATAACAATCATTATGGTTAGCAAAGTGACAAACAACTTACTAGAAAATTAATAAAGAATATATATTTTCAATTTCTTTAATGTTTATTTTACTTATCCTCCAACCAATTTATTATAATGATTTTACAAATAAGACATTGATTGTATTGATAGCTGTTGTCGAGAAATAAAATACCTATTAATATTCTGATTTTAAAATAATAATTCAGGTTTATAGCTAATTAGATATAACCATCATGTAAACAAATAAAAAATTATTATAATGATTTTTTTTGAAATAATATAATTTTGGCTTTCTTTCCCCAGCTATGGCGTGTCCTTAATCTCTAATTGCGTCGATGAATTTTATACGTCCATCACCGAAACATGCCATGCAAAATTTCCAAAAAAACCGTGTACACGTGGCAAATCTGCTTGTACTGTTTTTTAAATATCATCATTTTAATTTAATTTGGTTGACTAAAAGTACCACCTACCACCTAAAGCAGGACCCAAAGAAAATATATATTTTGTGTTAAAAAAAAAAGAAAAGAAAAGAAAAAAAAAAGGTAATGTTAGAGTACAAATATTCTTTTGTGAAAGAAAAAGAAAATATATATTTTGTGTTAAAAAAAAAAAAAAGGAAAAAAGGGTAATGTTAGAGTACAGAGGATTCCATTGTCTGAGCATGCAACCGTCCCCCACTTATAACTAGAACTCCCACTCAACGCAGTTTTGCATCCTCTACTTCTTCTTCTTCACCGGTATCATTTTCTTCTTTCTTTTTCTTCTTCTTCATCTTGTTTCTGGCTCTTTGTAAAATGTGCCCGTCAAACACCAATACCGGCAGCGACGATAATCTAAGTGCCGGATTAATCATAGCCACCACCACCACCACCACCACCACCACCCCCAGCGACACCAAGCTGGCGGGCAAAAGATGCTGGCGGTTAGCTCGGCATATAGATATTGGCGTCGTCTTTTCTCTAAAGAGAGTCCCTATCGAAGCAGAAGAAGCTTCGGCTTCCTATGTTCCTCTACCAACAACTCCACCGGCGTCGGCTCCGGCTCCGGCTCCGGCTCCGACTCCGACCTCAGGGGAACGTCACGTAGTGATCGAGGTCCCACCTTCCGAGAGTCAGAAGCTTTTGGAAACACTCAGTGCCATGGTGACAAACCGAGATTTGAGTCGTCTGCGAGAACTTGGTGGTGTTCCCGGGGTTATGGACTTGCTGCTAAGGCAATCTTGTTTTCAGGTATAAATCAAATTACTTTAATTAATGTTTTCCCTTATTCGGAAATCCCACAAATTTATAAAAATCAAATTACTTTAATTAATTTTTTTCCCTTATTCGGAAATCCCACAAGTTTATAAAAGGTAATTACTTTTATTTATTTATTTAGTTTTGAAATCAGAGTATAATTATTAATGGTCTTTTTTTTTTTTTTGGGGGGCATAAAAAAGCTGTAATCAATGTTTATTTAATTTGTACCTCATTATAGGAATTTACTTTTTTTTAATTAATATTTAAAAGTTTAGTATTTAAGTTTTTTTAAGTTTTTTTCGTAAAAAAAAAAAAAAGTTTTTTAGCTTTATGTAAATTTTAGCATCTTTGTTTTTATATTTTATTATTTTGTTTTTGATAAGTAAAAAATAAATAAATGCGTTGTATATAAAAAGTCAATTTTCATTCTTTCTTTCTTTCTTTTTTTTATTTTTTTATTTTTTATTTTTTTATTTTTTTTGTTGGATAAAATTGATCTGTGATTTGTTTTCGGTAGATTTTAATGTCAGAATTTTCAATTCAACATGATCATAACTTGATTGACAATGGAAAAGTAAAGGGTAATTGTCTGGTCACCAATTTCAGCAGGAGGGAAGTGACCCACAAGCACGGATGAGTGGCAGCAACACTACATGGGAATCAAAGGGTTTCTTTTACTTTTTAATACAGGCTTCCAATAGCTATACAATTCTTCTTCTGTTTGTATCAGCTGCCTTAGCCTTTGGCGCAGACATCACGGATCAAGGACTCAAATATGGTTGGCACGATGGGGTTGCCATACTCATCGCCATTTTCGTGCTTGTTGTTTTCCCTTCAGTTTCCAACTTCTACCGTGAAAGGAATATGTTGAAGAAGCTTTTGAAGGACAAGAGAAAATTGGAAGTGAATGTTCTAAGAAATGGAAATACTCAATGTCTTCCGATTTCTGATGTGAAGACGGGAGATCGAGTGTTTTTGAAGAAAGGTGACTATATTCCTGCAGATGGTTTGTTTGTAGATGGTGAAAATTTTATTTTGGATGAGATATTGAACTCGAAGATTGATCATGTTCGAAACCCATTTCTGTTTGCTGGCTCTAAAGTTATGGATGGCCATGGAAGCATGCTTGTGATATCAATTGGTGCAAACACTGCCTGGGGTGATGAGGTTCTGAAATTGTTTAGTACTCATGGTTCAAACGAGAAGAAGCTATTTCCATCTTTAATGGACAAGTCATATGCTTATATGGACACTCTGTCTCTTTGTATTTCTGTAGTAATTGCTTTGGTGGTACTAATACGTATACTAGTCTCTAGAAAAGAGAGCAACCGTGATTTGCCAGAATTAAAAGGAGAAGTTTCGATGAAATTCGTAATGGAAGTGTTTGAGAGAGTTTTATTGAAACCTCAAGGCAAGGTTTCCATCTTGGCAAGCATGCTCGTAACAATTGTCATAGGGATACAACATGGAATGCCCATTGTGATTACTTTTTCGCTTTGTTGCTGGAACGAGAAATTAGAGGCAAATCAGGTCAATCCTCAAAATATATCAGCTTGTGTCTCAATGGGACAGGTAACAAGGATATTTCTGGATGCAAGTGGAATTTGTAAAGAAGTCGAGGTTAAAGAATTCTGGGCAGGTGAAAAGGATATAATTAGTAATGAACTGGGCAATGAAAATGATGGAGAGGTTCTTGCTGCTCTGCATCGAGGGATTGGATTGCCGCTGCTGCCTGAGGTATCTGTTAGTCCAAGAAATGCTCCACTAATTTCTTGGATGGAGGGCAGATGGAATTTGAATATGGAAATTTTGGACAAGAATTTTATCATTTCTAATGAAAGATTGAACTCTAGTAGCAGGGTTGATGGGGCTTTAACGTGGAAAACCAGAGATGAAGGGTACATTCATTGCAAAGGGGCTGCATCGATGGTGTTAAAAAAATCTACACACTTTTATGATACCGAAGGGAAAAAGCATGCCATAGGATCTCAGAAAGGATCATTTGAAAAAGTGATTGAGAATATGGAAAACCATGGTCTTAGACCCCTTGCATTTGCTTGTAGAAAAACAGAAGATATTAAGGAGTTCAAAGAAGATGGATTGAACTTGTTGGCAATATTAGGTCTGCAATATTGACGTATACATGGGATCAAGTCGGTGGTGGAAGCTTTAACAAAGGCAGGAGTAATGGCTAAATTAGTATCAGATGATGAGCTATCAGCAGTGAGAGCCATTGCTCAGGAACTGGGATTCTTTATAGAGGGCACAAACAATGTGGCTATAGAAGGTCTAGAAATTCGAGAAATGACCGAGCCAGAAAGGATTGAGAAGGTGGATCAGACCACTTTGATGGGAAATTGCCTCCCGAGGGACAAGTTACTTATGGTGGAGGACTCAAAGAAAAAAGGTCATGTTGTTGCATTCTATGGAGGGTTGACAATAGGAGATGCTCTAGCTTTAAAAAGTTCTGACTTGGTAATAACAGAGAAGATCAGGTGCACTGAAAAGGCAAAAGAGCTTTCTGATATTTCCATTAGTAATTTTTCTTCATTGTGTCTGATTTTGAAGTATGGTAGATGTGCTTACCACAACATTCAGAAGTTCTTTCAGCTCCAGTACACTGCATTGATATCTGGGTTAATAATATCTTTTGTTGCCACAGTGCATTCTGGAGACTCTCCATTAGCAGCACTGCATTTGATATGGATGAATTGGATTCTGTGCCTTCTCGGCGGCTTCATGATCGCAATGGATTTGGAAGCTCAGGAACTACTCAACGCTCAACCTGCTAAGAGGACTCGGTCACTTCTAACCAAAGTCATATGGAGAAACATAGTAATTCAGGTTTCGTACCAGGTTTCTATCTTCTTCATCTTCGAATTCAGAGGACATATGCTCTTATCCTTCATAGGCGAAAAAGATGTGCAGAAAACCATGATCTTCAATACTTTCATACTATGCCAGCTTTTCAATCTGTTCAATGTCATGGCCTTGGTAAAGAAGCAGGTCTTGGATGTTGTTCTCCGCAGCTATTGGTTTTTGGTTGCTTTGGGCGCTGTTGTGGTCGTGCAGTTCTTGATTATTGAGTTTGGAAAAGATGTAGCCAATTGTGTGAGACTGAATGCACTGCAATGGACTTTCTGCTTCCTTCTTGCTGCATTTTCATGGGTTTTTGATTGGGCAATAAAACAGGTTTTGGCTTCCTTCCCAAGTTACAGATCTGCTTGGGATTTTGCAAACAGGGGACTATTTCCCTATGTTTCATATTTGGGTTTTCCAATATTTTCCATGTGCCTTATCTTCTCTGTATCATATTATGTCCATCCAAATATTGCATATAGTAATTAATTTCCTAATAAGTCAGTGGAGGTTAAGACTAGCAGCAGCTTAGTAAACTGGGCAATCACTAGCTGCTTAGTAAACTGGGCAATCTCCCAATATATATGTAAATAGAGAAAGTTCTATTCGTTATTCATTTTTTCAATTTATTGTTTGCTCTTTATTCCACAAAGTGTATATGTATGCTGAAGTATCAGTGGCCTTCACTGGTGTAAGCGTGCTTACTGTTTACTCATTTGGCTGCGGCCTTTAATCAGTTTTGGATATTATACTTTTTTTTTTTTTTTTTTTCCCTAAGAACACTTATGGTTTTAAGCGTAATGAAAACATGTTATATCATTTGATTTGGCATTATGAGCCTCTGTTAAATACTCAAAATATGATGTCCTAATAAATATAATGATGCAATTTTTATTATTATTATTATTATTATTTGTTTTATGCCGATATTTTTGCATCAATTATATAATCATTGATCAAATAAAAAATTAAAGTAACCAAAAAAAAAATCAGGAAGAGAATTATCATATCTATGTTTCAATTACCAATCTAAAATTAAAGAAATAGTATTTCTACCTTATATGTAGTTAATATCATACTATTATAACAAAGTGACAAAAATCTTATATACAAAATCTTGTAACTCAATTGTAAAACTCAAAACTATTATTAACCAAAAAAAAATAAACTCAGTCGCACCGTACAGCCCAAAACCCAAATCGAATCCTTCCCATATAATTTTCACTTTTTCAATTCAAATTTCAGTTCCTGCGCAATGTCCAAACGAAGAAAACTTCGATTCCTGCCCGAAGATTTTGCGGAATCGGCGATCATTTCCTTGCCGTCGATGAACTCCAGAGAACGTTGAATTGAAGATGATGAGCTTGATAAGTACACGAAATTTCCTATCAAATTATTTTTTTTATTTTATATTTCAACAAATTTTTCGCAGTGATTTTGGGTTATTAGGTTCCAGATTCAAATATACACATGAAGCTGGAATTTTTTTTTATTTATTTTTTTTTTTTGTACCTTTTGCTTGAAACTGGCATAAATTTCTTTGCTCAGATGGTTCTAACTGGCATTAATATGTTGTTAGTTAGCAAATGGGTTTGTACTGACATTCCACACTTTGTTTCAATCGCAATTATTATTATTGTTTTTTTTTTTCTTTTGAATTTTCCTGTTCCAGCATCGTTATGATCATGAAGTTTAGAATATCCCCTATTGAGGTACCTGGTCATGTATGTATTTTTAGTGAATTATGATTTTCATTTCCCAGATAGATTTCCAGCACTTAAGTGTGGGTTTCCCAACTCTATCTTAATCTGTTCAATCTTCAGTGACTAGTGTGCTTGGGATGCAATTTTTTTCCATACTAAATGGGTGGATGGATCATATAGCAGACTGTGATTGCTTTAAATCGATACATTTGTCCTGCTCTTCCATCATAGGGGTTTAGGTTAGTAACATATGTATATGCTAAACTACTCTCCTTCTAGAATTTTAATATTAACCTCTTTTCTTCATAGTCATTACCTGGATTTGGCTGCGGCAATGTAGTGGATCCAAAACAATCCAAGCTTGCAAGGTATAGAGCCATCGATCTCTCTGCATACTTGAGGACTACCAGGATGGTAGTTGTTAGGAATTGTTAGAATTAAACATGGTGTAAGCGGCACTTGATAACCTGTAGAACATGTCCATACAAGTGAATAAGTGGTAATGCTATCATGGCCACCGAGATGGAGCAAAAGAAAAGAGATCCAGAGTAGAAGTGTCTTTGTTTCCTTTGGAAGGATCAGTTTGGCTATTAGAGATTGGTCTGTTAGCAACAGTAGCAAACCAGTCTGCCATCAGGTATGCAGACCATAAAAATATGTGTCAAAAAGTGTTTCTGCTTCTCTGGCCTATAGGATGCGAAAAGGACTAAGAAAACCTGTAGGGAGAGGTTAATATATCTATATCCTAAACTATTCTCTTTCTAGGTATGCATATTTCTCATCCAAGGCTCGTTAGTGAATAAAAGACACTTAAAGTTTTCAAAATATCTTAACCAAATGACCTTGCATCTTTACCTTGTTAACATTTTCTCATGTTAATTTTGATGCTCTGATTGATTTGTGCTTTAGGTAGATGGATAAGCTCATTGGGTTGCCTGAGAAACTTAGGTATGCATATTCCTCATCCAAGGTACTAGCGTTTTGAGAATAAGATACACTGAAGTGTTCAAAATTCTTAACCTAATTACCTGATATTAACTTCTTTGATGAATGATATTAGAGAAAAATGTAAAAGTTGCTAGTTGTTACTGTGGCTGAGCTTGATTGGTCGGTTGGAATCAAAATTTTCCTCTATATTCTGTGTATTTGAGAAATCATTTATGCTGTGCAGTATTAGAACTGATACTTAAACAACATAGCAGTTGCACAAGAGACTCACTACTATACATCATGCTCTTTTAGGTATTATTAAAAAGGGATGTTGAGTGACAAATTAGCTGCGGTGACAAGTTCGATATCCATCATCATCAATCACATAGGTTGTCTGAATAACAAGCATATAAGCCTACAATTAACAAATTCAGACACCACTTGAGGGTTGTGACATTAGTACAGACACAGGGGTTTTCCTAACTGAAATATAGCTTGTCTAAAAGCAAGCACATTACAAAGCTCCCACTAAACTCATAGGAATCTACGATGTAAATGCTATTCTGAAAGCAGAAAGTGAAAATGAAATCTTAAAAGTAAACAAGACTATAAGAAATATACATACATATGTATATATATATATATATATATATATATTATATGCAGACATATATATATATGTATACATTGTCTGCAAATTGAATATTAGGAAATACAGAAAATTAGGAATCCGGTCTACAAATTTTACAAATTCTTTTCATCTTCATCTTCATCCCTCACTGTCTTTGCTTCTCGTGTAGCTTCTGGAGTGTTCGTCTGGCCTTGCACTCTGGAAAGTTGTCCAAATCATAGTAATGACTAGCTATATCAACCAACCACTCACCTTGAATGTCATTGACTGTACGGATGAAGTTTTTAGTGGTTTCAACAAAATCGTTGTAAATCACCCATGTTGGCCCATGTACCACACGGGTTGAAGGATGTAAATGCACCATCTGTATTCAAAGTAAAAAATTATTAGTGAAGGCATATCAAAGAAAGATAGGCTTAATCCATGATAAAATATATTAACAATATAAATTAATAAAATTATTAAATGTTACATCGTTGTCTTTCACAGTCACTTAGTGTCCATGCGGTTCAATGTGAGCATCCTGCATGAAATTTCCAGCTAGCATGGCCTTTCTAATGTTGAGGTAGTAGTCCTGTCTACTAAAATCACCACATTACTTGAGTTGAACCATTTCCATGGTGTGGATCAATTGCTTCCTAACATTATCAGCAGCTTCCATAACCTTGTAATTGATAAAATTCGATCACCAAGAAGGGTCTTCGTCTGCTAATTAGACATCCACAATCAATAAGATTGTTAGTTAATTAATTTCAAGTTGCATTTTTTAAAATAGATTGAAAATTGTTGACTTGAAAAAAGAATGAAACTAAACATTTGTACTTGTTATTTTGCTTGTAAGCATTATACACATTTAGAAACCTGAGATGATCTCCATCAGTGTGTGCAGCTATTGCTTCATCAGCTGCTTTTCTAGCTTTCCTTGGCCTCATAAAGCAATTGGGTACTGAAAGCATAGCACAGATGGAAACAATTTCGTTCGAACAACCAAACTTGGGACTGACCATGAGCATCTTTGACATCTCAGGATCCAAAGGAAACTCACTCATAATCTCCCCAAGCTCTGTCAAGTTTCCATCATCATCCAATGCTCCTAAGTAAGTCAACATCTCATGCTCTCATCAATGTCTTGGGAGCTGGCAGATCCATAAAATCAAAATGAAGCAAATCATCAATCACAAGCTTCTTCAAAGTCAACACGGTTTTTGAAATATTGGATCTCAATATTTCTGGACAAGTTTGAGGCTCAAGTTCGTTATCAAAACACATTTGAGTATACAGCCTATAGCATTTTCCTGGTCTAGTTCTTCCAGCACGTCCTGCTCTTTGATTTGCACTTGCTTTGGATGTAGGAGATAGGTCCAATGATTCAAGACATACTTTTGGGTTGTAAATTTTTTGTTTAACAAAGCCTGAATCTGTAACCTTAAACTATTCCATCAATGAAGTTTCTGCAATATTTCTTGATGCTACAATTTTCCTTCCTCCTTCATCGGCAGGATCAAATATCTTTTACTGCATTTCAGGAGGAAGAGCTGAATACCTAGGCAGTACACTAGCAGGACCAACTTGTCTAACGAGTTCCTGAATTCCTCTCTATTTTAGAGCATGCATATTCTATTTCATCACATCTATTCAAGCAGTTATGCACCCACGGACAATTTGACCGATCCCGCTCCGGCCACAATGCTTGCATATTTAGATGCTACTACCGTACTATCAAGAGGATTGGCTGCCAAAGGTATCTACCTCCAGTTAAAAAACCTAGAACATCTCCTGGAGTCTCACACATATGAATCTCGAGAGCCTTCTGAATCGCCAACTTCAAGTAATTCTTTTTGAGTAGATCCTTCTGATTTGCCAACTCCAAGTCATTCTTTTGGGGTTCCACCGGGTAAAATATTTCAACAGGATGAAGCCTACCAGGAACCTTGATGAGTGGTGCGCCTGAAAAGAAGTTCTGCAACTTTTCAGCCTCAATGGTTACACTTATCACTACCAGCTTAAGGTCAACTCTTTTTTTCATTACCCCCTTTAGAACCCCAAATAGAACATCTGTTGCCAAAGTTCTTTCATGAGCTTCATCAAGAATTATAGCTTTGTACCGTTCCAACAAGGGATCCGCCATTGCTTCTGTTAAAAGCACACCATCAATTAAATACTTGAGAACAGTCTTTAAAGTGAATGCCATAACCTACCTCTTTTCCAATCTTGACATCCATTTCTTCAGCGATATGTCTAGAAACAGAGATTGCAGCCAGTCTACGGGGCTGAGTGCATGCGATGATCTTGTTGTTTGTCACATTGCTATCACCGCCAGAAGCTTCTGAAACAAACAGAGGAATCTGGGTTGTTTTACCACTGCCAGTTTCACCTACCAAAGTTACAGTTGATTGGCTCTTAGAACTCCTCCTTGTGTTGCCAAATAGGCAACATTTTCCTCTTCCTAAAGCTCTCAAAACAGTTTCATGATCTTCATATTCTTCATGATTACCAATGAACTGCGAATACCCAAGATAAATAAATAAAGAAAAATTCAAAATCAAAACACAATAAGGACTTTTTGACCCAAAAAAAAAGGACTTAGAGATTTAAAAAAGATTAATGATCATAAAGGAATGGCCAAAACATATAAATAAGTAGAAATTCAAAACAAGAACAAAAATAGGAAGTTCTCTTAATATAGGTGCGTACTATTTACCATGCTGAACTAGACATAGCAGACGACTTGCTGCCCACGTATCTGAATTTCTTTTTTTTTCATGAAAATAATTTTTAGTTTTACTTTCTTTACTGAAAATAGGACTTTGCAGTTATTTTTCAACATCTCACTTTTATTTTCCATTTTTTTTATTTGTTTTTGTTTCTGCCTCTTAATTATAATTTATTTATTTTAGGGATTTGATATGATGAGGGAGAGCGATTTATAATTATATTGTATTGTATATGTAATTGTCGGGAAACTGATTCTCCGTTTTAGTTGCAATAAAATATATTTAAATTCTAACTTCTTTATATGTTTATTTCCTCCACTTTTAAGTTTTAAATTCCAAATGTTAATCTAAACTTTATACTAAAGTCTCAGTGTCCTTTACTAATGTAAGCATGCGTGTTTTTTACCCACTTGGCTTCCTCTTGTGATTGGCTTTGGATTTTAATTACAAATCCTTTTTTATTTTATTTTTTATTTGGCCATAAATCATTTTTGATTGACGAGAAACAGTGAAAAGTGAAAACCTTATTATGGATACATTATTTTACTGCATGATTGGACCATGAAAAATACTTAATTTTCGTAGTATATTCTTAAAGACTTAAACAAAATTTAACTAAAATAAATTTATTTAACAAAGTAAAATTATGTATGTCTTCGATATATTTTAAAGTATAAAAGATTATACTAACGACAAATTAATATCAATTAAGAAATAAATATCAATTGGAAGATTGATTTATAAGCTAATAATCAATACAATTATGATCGAATTGAGTTCATTTATTTGTTTAAAATGTTGAACAACTTTAAACCTTCAGTTTTTTTTTTTTTTTGCCTTTCTTTCCCCCCCCCCCCCCCCCCCCCTTTTTTTTTTTTTTTTTTTTTTCGTTTGTTTGGTTTTAAAAAAGGGGTTAAAGAACCAAAACAAACAAAAACCAAACTTGCGAGGTTGAGCAACCCAAAAGCAATCCTCACTTAAGATACGAAAAACAGAACTAAGAGGGTCACCAATTAGGCCTTTCTTTGGTTCAAAGAAGTCCACATCTCCCTTATAAACAAAATATAAAATAAAATAAAAAGCAGTAGTCCTATTATCCTAATCCAGATTTAAGTTTTTTCACTGGTCATTGTTTCAATATTTGTTCATTGGTGGGATGGACCCAGCCTTGCCAACAAGGATTTTCAATAGTCCAAAATACATATCTGTGGTCAGCATTCACTGCCCATGACAACCCACCAGCCAGATCTTTCCTTGCCACGTGGCAGACCCGTAACCTCTATTTGTGTCTCAGAAAATCTGCATGGAAATCCATATTCAATCTGAGGACCAATAGAATTCTGCTGATGTGTAGATTTCCTGATCCTCAAAATCTTCCAATTCCCCTTATAACGTCTCTACTCCCATCCAGTAATACCTCCACAGGCTTCTTTCACTCCGCCACAACTTCACACAGAAAAACATCAACAAAAGCAGGAAGATTTACATAACACCATGGCCACCTCTGCCATCCAGCAGTCAGCCTTCGCCGGCCAGACCGCTCTGAAACAGTCTAATGAGCTCGTCCGAAAGGTCGGCAGCGGTGGCGGCCGTATTACCATGCGGCGCACTGTTAAAAGTGTTCCCCAAAGCATCTGGTAACTGTCTATGCACTTTCAAGTCACATATCTATATGGAAAAAATTAAAGTACAAAGGCTTCTATATTACATAGTGTATATTGTTCATACAGCATTTTATAGCTCAGATAGTAATTTATACTCCAAATTCACTCACCCTCTTATGTTAATTGATTAAACAGGTATGGCCCAGACCGCCCAAAGTACTTAGGACCATTCTCTGAGCAAACTCCATCATACCTGACAGGTGAGTTCCCAGGTGACTATGGATGGGACACTGCTGGGTTATCAGCAGACCCTGAGACCTTCGCCAAGAACCGTGAGCTCGAAGTCATCCACAGCAGGTGGGCCATGCTTGGAGCACTAGGCTGTGTCTTCCCCGAAATTCTGTCCAAGAATGGTGTCAAGTTTGGTGAGGCAGTTTGGTTCAAGGCTGGTTCTCAAATCTTCTCCGAGGGTGGTCTTGATTACCTTGGCAACCCCAACCTAATCCATGCCCAAAGCATCCTTGCAATCTGGGCTTGTCAGGTTGTGCTCATGGGATTTGTTGAAGGCTACAGGGTTGGTGGTGGACCACTTGGTGAAGGGTTGGACCCAATCTACCCCGGTGGGGCCTTTGACCCTCTTGGTCTTGCTGATGATCCTGAAGCATTTGCTGAGTTGAAGGTGAAGGAACTCAAGAACGGTCGGTTGGCGATGTTCTCTATGTTTGGATTCTTTGTTCAGGCTATTGTTACCGGAAAGGGACCAATTGAGAACCTTTACGACCATGTTGCTGATCCTGTGGCCAACAATGCATGGGCCTATGCCACAAACTTCGTCCCCGGAAAATGAAAAGACCATAGATGGTTGGCTTCCCACTGTAACATTACCAAAGTTTCATTCTCTTGTTGAAGTTCTCTAGTATGGACTCCATCTACTGATGTAATTTTACTAGTACAAACTGCTTGTCCTGGAACGTTCACTAAAACCGCCATTCCTTTGTGCTAGAATTTACTATTGGTCTTACTTGCTGTATGGGTTTTTTTCATTTACTCAATTATTCTTCGCTGCAGTAGATAAAAGTAAAGTCGTTACAAAAAAATTAGTTTTCAGCTCAAAAAACAAAGTCAGTAAAGATTATATATGTTTTATAACTACATAGCAGGGGTTAAAAAAAAAAAGGAATTTGGAAATGCAGTAAGCCAACTATAAAAGAAAAGTAAAAGCATGAGTTATAATTTATGCACAGCAACAAAAGACGTACTTATCATAGAAAAAATAGTCACTGCAACACTTGCCCTGCAAATGATAGTGCAGCCTGGGTATGAACCTCCTGGAGTGATGATCTTGAAGGTATAAAATCAAACTGAAATGAACGGAAGATGCCCCAAAACTTGTCTCTTATAGGGGCTACAACCAATATCGATCCTAGGAATCCCCTCCGTGCTTACTAATAATTCTTCCAGCCTTCCTCAATAAGACTATGTTCAAAAGGCTATCCAAACTTGTTACCCAATTGAAACTGCTGGAAATGAATAACGCAGATGATTTATTTTATTTTTCACACTGCTCCAACCTCTTACTCCATAAGCGACTCAAAAATAAAATGCGACGAAGCCCCAATGAAAGACAACAAAACTTGATAGTTACCAAAAATCTTTGCAAGAACATAACCCGTTTTTAAAATGATGGAAACGGCTTGTATCTCTCACAATAATCTCTCTATTATAGATATCAGATAGGAGCTTTGTTACGGTATGGCAGTCATTACAGACACGAAGATTCTTTATGATCCGAATAGGATTCCCAGGTTCTACATTGATGAGACCGAAAGCAATGGCCAACCTCTCGCTGTGGTTTTCTAGTTCAGCTTCCTTCTCTTTCTCCCCTTCAAGACACAATAGAACTTGGCTTGTGTCAGGAACATGACCCATAGATAACAGCTTCTCTCTCATTTCTTTCAATTTAGAATATATCTCTTTTGTTTGTGAATGTGATTTATCACCCACAACAAATTCATGAATTACGCCTTTGTGCTCTATACAACTGAATCCTGGCTCCTTTTTGATTCCTCTCTTTTTCATTTGTTCTCTTACCTGTGAAACTTTGTCCCACTGACCATATGCAGCATACATGTTAGAAAGAACAACGTAGCATCCATTAGTATTTGGAGCCACTTCCATCAAACGATGAGCTGCATACTCACCAATGTTGACATTTCCATAATTCCTAGAACCACTTAGTAAACTCATCCAAATTACTTTGTTCGGCGTCATTGGCATACTGTCAATCATATTCTTTGCCTCTTCAAGATATCCAGCACGACATAAAATGTCTATTAAGCAACCATAATGTTCAATTGTGGGTTCAATACCATAATCGTGTATCATTTTATTAAAATAGTAACGACCAGTATCAACCAATCCCGCATGACTACATGCATTCAACACCCCTAGAAAAGTTATAGCGTGAGGCTGCATTCCAGCCTTGCACATTTCAGAAAATAGCTCAAGAGCTTCGTTGGCCATCCCATGCATTCCTAATCCTACAATTATAGCAGTCCAGTGCCCCAACTTCTTCTGGCGTATTGTTTTAAAAACTGTTTGAGCACTGTCAATGCTCCCACACTTGGAATACATTTCTATTAGTGATGTGCCAAGAACACCATCTAATTCAAATCCATTTTTCACCATGAAAGAATGAATCGATTTTCCCTTACTGAGGACAGCTAATCCTGAAACTGCAGAAAGAGCACCAAGCAATGTCACATGACTAGGCAAAAGACCATCTGACAACATTTCTTCAAACATCTCCAAAGCTTCCATAAACTTCCCATTGAACTCATAGCCAGCAATCATCGAATTCCAAGTTATTTGATTTTTCGTTGGCATCTGATGAAACAATTGGCGTGCCATCACAAAATCCCGGGATTTCATATAACCATTGATCATGGCATTCCAAGAAACTAGATTTCTGTCTGGCATCCGATTAAATATCTCCCTAGCCTTCTCAATCCTCCCACATTTTGAGAACCCATCAATCAGTACAGTACATGAAAAAGAATCCCTGTCAGGCATTTGTTCAAACAATTCCATTGCCAGCTCAACTTCCCCACACCTTGAATACCCATCCAGCAACGAATTCCAAGAAACCAAATCCTTATCACCCATTCCATCAAACACTTTACGTGCCGAATCAATCTCCCCACATTTAGAGTACATACTAACCAAACTACTCTGCACAAACTTATCCAAACCAAACCCAATTTTCAACGCCAACCCATGAATCTGTTCCCCTTCCTGGATCGCATTCAACCGAGCACAACCCTTTATCACACAAGGCAAGGTAAAAACATCAGGTGTGAGTTCATGAAGCAACTCATAGAACAGAGCAACGGCATCGTTGGATCTTTGGTTTTCAATGTAACACTTTATGATAATATTCCAAGATAACAATTTGGGTTCTTGAATTTGCTCGAACACGGAGCGAGCATAGTCTAGATTGTTAATTTTGGGGTCTGCGTAAAAAGCTAAGAAGCGAGAAGCCATTGAAGGGTGGTTGAAATTGCCAGTTTTGAGGGATAAAGCATGAAGCTGCTTTATCTCTTGCTGGGTTTTACAGGTTTGGAGACGAGAAAAGAGGAAGCTTTGACGTGAATCTGGTTGTTGAAGCAGGGAATGAGAAGGTTCTGTATGCTTCAGCATTTCAATGGCTAAGAGTTAGAACTGACTTTCAGTGGCTGAAAACAATTTGGTCTTAAAAGTGTTCCATTTTTTAGTTTTGGCCCGGATAGAGTACGAGAATTTACGGCAAACTATAAAATTCAATTGCTTCTGAAAATTTGGCCAAAAACAAATAAAATTACATATTCCCACACGGCTTTTTGGCTTTTAATATCAATTTTTAATCTTTGAATTTCTTTAAAACTTCGTTAGCTTTGAACTTCAAAAAAGCAAGCAATTAAAACATTTTGTTTATAAGTATTAATGAATATTGTACAGAAAATAAAAACATATTGAATTATATAATTTTCAGTCCAAAATAATGAAATTGTTGTTCATAATATATCGTTTGTTTTTTTGAAAGAATTTACAGTATAACATCACAAAACTAAATATATATATATATATATATATATATATAGTCCGTTTATGATTCAGACGGTTCTCAAGCGGTTCATAGTATTGGTGATGATTTTTCATAGTATTGGTGACGATTTTCTAAAAAAACATCATTAATACTATGAAAAACCGTCACTAATACTACAGTCATAATGCAGACCGTCTTTACTATAGAATTTTCGCGCATATATATATATATATATATAAATGTAGTACAAAATTACTTTAGAAATGTAATATGGTTTGACTTTTAAATTTTTTATTGTATTTTTTATTTATTTATTGTATTGTTATAATTTAGGTTAAGATCATATATTTTCAATCAATACAAACATTATTTAACGTCTATCACTTACAATTTATTTAGCAACAAAGTATAAACTTTACAAATCAATTGTTGACTTTAATGTCAAAGTTGATAATTGCTGTCATATCCAATTTTTTGATAAAGAAAATGTATAGTTATCAAGAAATAATAATAAAGAAAATTTATAGACCAAATTTATTTTGATGTCAAAGTTCAAAAAAAAAAAAAAAAAACTCTAATTTCCCTTTAATTAACCATATCAAACTCGCGTGTTCATTAATTTGGTTCAATGTAAAACTTTAGAAAATATAATTCAACATTCTCAGTTAAACTGTATTTGTTTGATTTCTGATAATATCATTGAGAATATAATGTTAAATATGTAGGCCAAATTATCTCTTTTTTTAGTTTATAATATATTATAATTTAGACAAAAAAAATCATTTATAACCTTGTTCAATTATGCTTGGAAAATAATAATAATAATAACACTCACAAATTCAAATAGGTCAAAAAAGTTAATTGTAAAATAAATAAAAAAAAATTAGCATTTCCTTTTTTTTCCATCTAAAATTAAACAAGCAGGTTAATTATACTTTAATAACTTGTACGTTAGTTAAATTGTACATTAAATTTTAGACTTTAAAACATTTCTTAATCTTCAATTTATAATTTGTTTTATATGAATTTAATTTTCAAATTAGCTAATAAAAAATGTAAAAATTAAACAAATTGACTAGTTTTTTATTTAAATATTGATCAATTTTTTTTCAAATTTTGTTTGTAAAGGAACAAACTAATCAATTATTTAATTTTTTTTTAATTTATTTAGAGAATATTTTAGTAATTGAACTAATATAAATATATTGTAATTTGAAAATTGAAAAGATAACATGAAACTATTAAAATTTAAATATTCTATATTAAACGGAAAGGATAAATTTAATAGTTAAATATTTTTATTTATGTTTATAAAAATATAAATTTGAATAATAAAAAAAAATTAAATAGTTTATAATCAGGTGAATTATTAATCCATATGCAATTTAACTAAAATATATAACATTAAAATGTAATTAACTAAAAAAAAGTAAAAGAAAAATTAAAACAAGTTTTTTTTTTTTTTTTCTCAAATATAATGGGACAGCGTCACAGCAAACAGCCCTATAAATTACAAACAACCCTAATTTACTGAACTGTCGTTTAACGGACCTGTTCAGGCATTTTTCTTTCTCACCGTCCCTCTCCTCCTCATTGACATAAGAGTATGGTCCTCCAATGACCACGTTCACCGAGTCGGCGAGTCCACCCACTACGCTCCCACCAACCCAACCCCCCTAAACCCCCCAGTTCCTAGATCTCTGAAAACCCAAGAACCCCCCCCCCCCCAACGTCTTCATCATGTTCCCCATCCCTCAATGAACTTCCACACCCCGAAATGTTAAAGCCCCCCCTCATACCCATATCCTCCATTCGCCTCCAAACCATTCAATTGCTATTGGGTTCTCACCGTTTTCTCAAACCAGCATCAAAATCTGAGCTTTCTTTCCAGTTCTCAACCTCACCCTCTGGACCTTTCCCGTATGTGATTTCGAGAATCTGTGACATTCTATGCGATCCCCAATGGGAAAAGAGCTCGGAGCTCCGGCGCATGTGCCACAATCTGGGAACCCACCACGTTTCCAAGATTTTGGAAACCCACAGGAATACGGACACGGCTTTGCGCTTCTTCTTCTGGGTTTCCAAGAGACGTCCATACCAGCATGACTTGAGCTGCTACATATCAATGCTGAATAGACTCTTGCGCGAAGGGGTGTTTGCTCCTGCGAACCATGTGGTGATTTTGATGATCAAAGCTTGTAGATATGAGGAAGAGCTTAAGCGGGTAATTTTGTATTTGGATGAATTCAGCAAAAACGGGTTTGAGTTTACTTTATACAGTTTCAATACGCTTTTGCTTCAGTTGGGCAAGTTTGAGATGGTTGGTGTTGCTAAAAAAGTGTATACTCAGATGCTAAATAGCGGGATTAGACCAAGCTTGTTAACACTTAATACAATGATTAATATACTGTGTAAAAAGGGCAAGGTTGAAGAAGCAAAGTTGATTTTCAGTAAGATTTATCAGTTTGATATGTGCCCTGATACTTTTACATATACGTCTTTGATTCTTGGGCATTGTAGGAATGGCAATTTGGATAAGGCATTTGAAGTTTTTGATCAGATGGCGAAGTCCGGGTGTGATCCAAATGCTGTTACTTATTCAACTCTTATTAATGGGCTGTGCAATGGGGGCAGACTGGATGAGGCATTGGATATGCTTGAAGAAATGATTGAGAAAGGGATTGAACCCACAGTATACACTTACACTCTCCCAATTAATTCTTTGTGTGAGGGTGGTAGAATGTTAGATGCAATTAAGCTTTTGGCAAGTATGCAAAAGAGGGGTTGCAATCCTAATGTTCAGACATACACAGCATTGATCAGTGGGTTGTTTCGGTCAGGAAAACTTGAAGTTGCTGTTGGACTATACCACAAAATGTTGAAGGATGGTTTAGTTCCAAATACAGTTACATACAATGCGTTGATAAATGAGTTATGTGTGGAAAGAAGACTCAGCACTGCACTGAAGATTTTTCATTGGATGGAGGGACATGGTGCCTTGTTAAATTCACAAACATATAATGAAATTATTAAGGGATTGTGCATGATAGGTGATATCACTAAAGCAATGGTTCTTTTCGACAAAATGCTCAAGGCTGGACCCACTCACACTGTGATTACCTATAACTTGCTCATTGATGGATATGCCAAATTGGGAAATATGAATAATGCTATAAGATTATTGGATTTGATGAAAGAGAGTAGATGTGAACCAGATCAATGGACATATACTGAACTTATTTCTGGCTATTGCAGGGGGTTTGAGTTGGATAATGCGACGGCTATGTTCAATGAAATGGTAGAACGGGGTATAAGTCCAAATCATGCCAGCTACACTGCTTTAATTAATGGATACTGTATGGAAGGGAAGTTAGATGTTGCCTTATCACTATATGAGAAAATGGTGGACAGTGGTTGCTGTCCAAGTATTGAGACATACAATGCCATTATTAATGGTTTTTCAAAAGATAATAGATTTTCTGAAGCTGAGCAACTGTATAATAAGATGACAAAGCAAGGATTGCTCCCAAATGTCATTACCTACACGACTTTAATTGATGGTCTCTGTAGGAATGGCAGGACTGACCTTTCCTTCAAGATTTTCAATGAAATGGTCAAGGAAAATTGTCTGCCAAATGTGTACACCTATACTTCACTGATGTATGGCTTCTGTCTAGAAGGCAAGGCAGATGTTGCGGAAAAGTTGCTTGAAGAAATGGAGATGAAAGGATTGATTCCTGATGAGGTAACATTTACCTCTCTCATTAATGGTTTTGTTATGATTGGTAATTTAGATCAGGCATTCTCACTCATAAGGCGAATGGTTCGTATTGGCTGTAAACCCAACTATCTAACTTACATTACGTTGTTAAAAGGGTTGCAAAAGGAATTTCAGCAGCTTACTGAAAAGGTTGTGGCACAACATGAGACTGTCTATGCTTGCAGCTCTGATGAGCAATATACAAACTTTGAAATGCTGTGTAATCTCTTAACTAGGTTGTCAGCAAGTAAGTGCGAACCGACTGTTGATACCTTTGTTACTTTAGTGAAAGGCTTGTGCAGAGAAGGTAGATGGTATGAGGCTGAGCAGCTGGTAGAATACATGAAAGAGAAAGGCTTGTCTCCCAATAAGGAAATCTATCAGTCTCTATTGATTGCTTATTGTAAAAACACAAAAGTGGACTCTGCTCTGAAAGTCTTTGACTTGATGGCAGTTGGTGGCGTTGAGCATCAGTTACCAATTTATAAGGAGCTTATTTGTGCCCTCTGCAGGGCAAGTCGGGCAAAAGCAGCTCAAGCAATATTTGAGAGCATGCTTGAGAAACAATGGAATGCTGATGAGGTTGTTTGGACGGTGTTAATTGATGGATTACTGAAGGAAAAGCAATTAGATCTATGCATGAAGCTCCTTCATGTCATTGAATCTAGGAATTGCAACCTCAATTTCCAAACATATGTAATCTTGTCCAGAGAATTTTCAAAATTAGACCTATCCGAGGAGGCATCTCAAATGGCTAAAAAGATAAGATTTTTCAGAGATATAAATTAATCGTGGTTCCTTTACATTGTGTTTGGAAGGAAGAAAGAGGATATGGAAAGAGGAAGGAGATGTTTTTAGCAATTTGGTGGAATGACTGGCTCGAGGGAGGGATAGTAGCCTCTCCTGCTCATCTTTTGTCAAATTATTTAACTTTTTTGACAGTAAGTCAGAATAGGAGAGAGAAAAACGAGATGCTCCTTTAATTACATTTTACCGTTACTGCTTCTCACAACTTTTACAGAGGTGGATACGATGGTAAAAGATGATCATATGATATTGTTTCTTCCTAAACCTTTCCACCCGACCAAACAACTCAAGGGATGAAGAATCTCCCTCTCCGTGCCCCTTTATCTTTCTGCTCCCTCTTATTTATGCAACCGAACATAATGTTCTAAATAATGAGACAGTGCTTTTGTGTTGTCTTTGGAAAGTAAGTTGGGCATATGTTAAATGAGATCAAGTAACCAACTGCTTAAGATGACATTTTCTATGCATGATCTTTTGCTGTGATCTCTATCAGCTCAACCGTCCAATAAATGGTGAGCAGATGATGCTTTTGAACCCCATTATGATTTGTTGGTTCTCTTTGTGTTTTTTGTTGTTTGTGGAAAGACCTTGCTTCTATGCTTACTTGTTCTGTGTTAAATTTTGTTTTGGTATTTTCTTAAAGAAATTTACTCTAATATTGTTTCTGTATTGAAATTGACAGGTTGGGAATGTATTAGAAGAAGGAAATTATATATAGATTAAACTGGAAGTCTGGTACACTGTCATTGAGGTGAAACTGCATGGTGCTAAATCTGCTAGAGGTAGAAACTGCAGCTCTTTTTAGCTAAATTTTACATGAGAAGCTTTACGTGATTTATGTAATTCCTGTTAATGTGTCTTTACCTGTTTCCAATGAAAGTTGAGTTAGTCTGCAAAATTTCTGAGCACCTTGGTGAAAGTTTCGCCCCTTTAATATGCATCAGAAGCGATTCAAACAATAGAAACATGCACGTTGGGAACAGTAGTTTACTTCCTAATGGGAAATATAATTATATGATGGTGTTAGTGTTATTTTGGAAATTTATTTGCTAAAGTTAAAAATAATAAATAAATAAAAACCAATATTTTGTTTTCACTCTCATATCATGAAGCAATTTTGGAACAGTATATTTGTTGATCTTTTTTGATAATCTGAATGTATAATCAAATACCCAAAATTCTCCCTGCAAAATAGACTACAGGGATGAATCTGTTTCTTTCTCTTTTTTATTTTTATTTTTTTATTTTTATTATTATTATTTTTTTTTTTTTGAACATTTTTCTTTTGAATGCTAAATGGTTTAATTACCAAAAAATGCTAAACAGTTTAGCTGCTCATTGATATAAAAAGCAAAGGCCTGTATAGATGAAAATCTGCACCACCCTTGATTGGCTCCTCAAGACATGGATACCTTGTTTGTTGTGGTGTCAATGTTTTTACATGCTTAGAACGTATTCTTGCTGGCCATATGTTTGTAAATGCAGAATTAAGTGTCATGCATTCTTGACAATATACATATACTTTGCAGGATCATGTGATGCCGTTTGGATGCTGTCGGTAGCTTGCTTCCTCTGTTCTCAGTAACCATGATAACATGATGCTAAGGTAGGTTCTATGGGACACTTACACTGATCATTTGGCTGTTTTTGTAGCCCACATAAATATAATAGCTAATCATTTATAATTACTCACCTAACAATATTCTTTTGAAATATAGATGGGTTTTTTAGTACCATACGTTGGTCATCTATTGATTCTATTCCAAGATTGCTAATAAGAGCATGAAGCTGTAAATTCTTGAAAAGAATTAACCATAAAATTTTTAATGGAGGAATTTTGAATAAATGGCTGAGTCTTGTTTCTGGATCATTGTACACAACTTCAGCTTCTGCATATTTTCTTTATACGGTTCCTCCTCCTACTGAATGCTTATACTTGAGTTACATTCTATGGGGAAGTTGTTTATAGTTTTGAAGATAAATGAGAAGTTCCTCATCAAAGGGGATGTATATTTTCCTGTAGCTGATTACAATTTTGTTATTTTTCAATTTATTATTGTTTTATAAAAACAAATTTGGAACAGCTTCAATTCAGCTTTCAGGTTATTCATTTTGTTCGATAATTTCTCTAGAACAAGTCAATTTTTTATTTCTTGCTAATACATACATATGCACAAAAACTAATTTGATTGTCCTTCCACAAATATTTTATTTTTTCTTCGTTGTCCTTAACTAATCTTTGATCTGGGGTATTAATGTACTATGGAGGTTTATTTTATCTTAATCTGCTGCTGATAATAATAATATAAAAGAGTAAAATGTTCAAATTGAAGCTGTTTTTGCTAGGATTATTAGGGAAGAAAGCACAAAACAGAAGAATTAAAAATTAAAAACAAATGAAAGAAAAGAAAGCCATTAAATGGAGTGAAATACACACTCTCTCAATTTTTTTTCTGATGCATGTATGCCTTTTTCCTGGGATATAATTTTTCCTTTTCAATTTGGATTTGAATGGGAACAAAAAGCTTTTATGTATATCATCGTTTTTTTATTTTTTATTTTTGGTAGAAATCTTCTCTTTCAATTTGGTTTTATATATAAAACCATTACACAGATCTTCAAGCTTTTATTTATTTTAATAAATGTATTCGACAGAGCCCAGTGACTTAGTGAGAATGAGAAATCAATGGACAACTTTGGAGAAGATGAGGCAGTTTGGTAGACATATGGATAGGAATTAAGAATTTGGTAACATTGCAATATCATAAAACCTACTAAACTGCATTGTCCAACCTCATCTTTTCCATGAATCTATCCTATATACTATATAGAATTGTTGTGTGTGAATAGTTGCAAGCATTGGATTCAATCCTGATGAGATGCATTCTCAGAGGAAAAAAATAAAAAATACACCATCTCTTTCAAACTTTGGATGCTTTCTTTGCTTAGCTGCCTCCGCAAGTATGTTTGCTTCTTTAAATATTGTCCAAATCCAGTCACGTCATGTGATACTTGATTTATTCTATCATTTCACTAGTTTTAGTGGACGTTTGATAACGTTTATTTATTTATTTATTTATTTATTCTGGGCTTTTCTATTTATTGGTTTTGGTTTTTTCTTTTCAATTATGTGTAATTTGCTTAGTTCAAATGTCTGTTAGTGTTAATGAATGGTAGTTAAGAGTTTATTGAGCATCTTAAATGGCTATAAACTTTGGAAAAAAAAAAAAAAAAAAAGATAATAAGAAACGTCAACACCAAATTCAAAACCATAAAACCATGTCAAAACCATCTTTAATTTGGTGCTTGTATTTTCTTTTCCCTTCTAATTAATTGAGATGATTCACTAATACTAACATTTGAAGTAAGCATATTATACACAAGTTAAATAGGAAAAACCAAAAACATAAACCTTATCAAAACGATGCAAATTAGGAAGAAAAGAAAAATGTTTGATAAATGTTTTGTTGAAAGTGGTGGGGGGAATTGAGGCATTATTTACCTCCACTTTTGCTCTTGGCTACAAGTGTTTGGTTTGATAGGAAGAAACAAAGAAGAGCAGACACTATAGCAAAATATTTTACCTTGTTTTAATTGCGTGACTGCTTTGTTTGGTCCACCAAAACCAATCACTTTGATTATCGTTTGATTTTACAACCTTCTTTCATGCACAGACAAATTGCTCTTTGTCAGTAGCTCTTTGGGAGTTATTCAAAAATTTGAAGGAAGTGATTTTTATCTCTGTGGCATGCATGCTTTTTTCCCTTCTTTTTCTTTTACTGATATCAAACTTTTCATTTCATCCAAACACTTGGGTTCCAAGAAAACCAAAGCATACATACTCTCCATAATTGCTGTCACTCGTTCTTTTTCCTTCCCTGATTAATGGCTAGATTTTTGGCAATTACAATAGAATTCAGGAGTCACATTACAGAGTTTAATCAGAGAATTTAGATTCTTATTGTTTTGACGGTATTTTATTTGTTTTTAACAAATAATACACAATCACATCCCTTGGTTTAAGACCAAATCACCGACACTACGGAATATTTTGTTGTTTATATATTTTCTGGTGGGTGGGAAATGATGTTCTAATCTTATTCAACATTTGATCTTACGGTTCTGAAGGGCAAAAACCAAAAGGGTGGGGGGAGTAGATGGACCCAGTTTCCTCATGATTAGGCTTTTGCATGTAAAATCTTTGTCAAATTTCGGTAGAGAGAGAGAGAGAGAGAGAGAGAGATAGATGAAACTTTCTTTCTTACCATGTTTGGAACATGAAAATGCTAAATTTTCCAAGAAAGCTTCCCATCTTTTCATGCTTATTCTTAGCTAGGATTAGTCCAAAAATTAAAGGAATAATTACCATGTTTCTATTTTAGCAAAATAAAAAAATAAAAAATTACCATGTTTCTAACATGATTATTTTAATACCTCCACTGACTTCAGCTTTATAAGCAAAATGCATGAACTTATACAAACAAATAATAGTGTAAACCTTTCTGAGGATTCCTTTTCACTTTTTTTCCTCCATGTGAGATGGGGTCCTAATAAAGAGCACCAACACTCCAAAAAATATTCCTTCCAATCCTTGTCTCTTCTGCATTTCCTGTGTAAACACTGTTCTGTAGCCTTTAAAAAAATGCAAGGATAAGTTCTTGGAGTTGAAAACAAATACAGAATGAAAGGAAAAATCCCTTCCCAATTCCTCCAAAAATATTTGTAAAATCAAATGCCAAAATAGTCTTTTAAAAGACAAGCAGACACAAGCATTACCTAATTGATGATTCCCATTGAAACTCACTTCCAAATGCTATTTTCCATTTTCATTTTGGACTCTCTCTCTTACACTTTTTCTCTTTAAAAAGTCCTTTTCCCTACACTTCCACCAACCCAACCGTCTCTAGACTAGCCTTTGAACCTTTCTCTTTGGATCTTTTTGCCTCAGCAGCCGATTCTCATTAGTATTTAAACACTCAATATGCACAAAATTAATTATCAACAGCAAACGTAGCCTTCTATATATACATTTTGTATGTATTTTATTTTTTGGCACTTCAAAATCCAAATATAGCTCACACCCACCAAATATTACCTACTCCAAAAAGCTCTTCTTCAATGGGTAGGCAAAATGGTGATCCAACCATGGTTAATTCCTCCATTGCTCTCTTGCAAGAGAGGTTCAGACAGTTGCAGAAAGTAAAGGAAAGAAGGGAAGAGAGAGAGCTTCAGAAATTTTTGTCTGAAACAGAAAGGGTTTCCAATTTGGATCCAAGTAAGCAGTCTTTCCAATCCGAGACGATTTTTCCTCATGATCATAGGAAAACTCCTCAAGAATCACTCTCCCTTGGACTTGACTTGCAGTCAAAGCAAGCTGATCTTGATCTTTCCATGAAGACAGAGACCTTGACAAACCCATGGTCCTTGAATACAGCTTCCTCAAGCAGTTCAAAAGGCTTTGAGAATTCGGAAATCGACACCTCTCTTCATCTGTAGATCATAATTTTCTATTTTAAATCTTTTTTTTTTTTTTTGGTTAAGGGTATTCCTCCTTACGTTTACTATATATCTTCTACCTCTTTTTCTATATACTAGGTTTGTTTTATTTCTTTTTTTTTATATATATATACATATATATATATATATATATTAAAGTGAGGGGATTCGGAAAACAGCATATTTGTCACCTAGGTTATCCCCTGTATGCTAGGTTTCTTAAAGGTTATTTTCTTCCTCCTCTGTTTATGTAAGAATCGAGGAATAATGTAGCAAATTTGTATTCACCCCAAAAATGAGCTTTTTCACTGATATTATATTCAATGAATATTGTATAGAATGTGCATGTATAGGGGTGTGTGTGTATATATATATATATATATATATACACACAGAACTTCCATGGGCGTGGCCACCAAGGAGGCTGCAAGAATATGGATTTTAGATATCGCTCCACACAGAATGGAAATGGTGCAACGAGATTAATGATTCTTTTTTTTTTCTTTTTCTTTTTTCGGATGGGTCAAATTAATCATTTTGAAATGGTTAAGGTCTATTTGAACCTCTTCCAAGATTTGACTTAAGCAATGATGAACTTTATTATCAGGTTTCAAAATCCTTATTGAATTAAAAGATGAGATACAGGAATAAGCTCCTGTTATTTTCTTCCAAACTTTTTGTTTTGTAAAACACCAATTGCCTAACAAAACCATAAATCTCATAATGGTGCGAGAATAATTTCATCTGCTTCTCAATTTTTTTTTTTTTTTTTAATCTTTCAATTGGGAACATCATTGTATATTGTTTTCAGAAAAATAGATGAATTGCTGTAAATTTAACTTGATTAATACAAACAAAGCCCTTTATTATTATTATTATGATGATGATGATGATGATGAAGATGTTAATTTCGAGATGAGTCATGTCCCTTGGAAAAATTAAAATTTGGTAGGGCCATACGAGTCAACTACAAAAAGCATTTTTACACGACGTCAATTATTGATGTGAACTTGGACCTTACTTCGGAAACTGACCCAAAATGAATTTAGGAAGGCCCTGTTCATTGATACTTCCCAATTGGGTTTTAACTTTTCATTCTTTCCCTTTTTTTTTTTTTTTTTTTTTTTTTTGGGTGAATAACTTATCTTTCTCTTATGTATAATATATATACATAGAGAGAGAGAGAGAGAAAGATATACTGTATTAGTTCGTATCCATTAAGGAAAAGAAGGAAAAAAAAAAAAAAGACTTTATTAGTTCGTGTATCTATCTATAGTTGTACTTTAGCTTCTAAATATTTTTTCTGGCATTTTAATTGGCATTCTAATTCTTAAGTTTTGTTTTTAGAGTAATTTGGATCTTAAATTATTTTTCATTTACTTTTTAATAGTTTTGAGATGTACAATATACTTCATGCAACATGTAAAGGTCTAGTAGAGTTATTTAATTTTATAATTTCATTATTTTTAGGGTCAAATATATTTTATCCTTTTAAACTATAACACTTTTTATACATTGTTGTCTAAGTTTTAAAAAATCTTATATTATCAAATTTTTTTTTTTTGACACTTTAATCTAATTATGACATTTTGGTGATGAGTTTTATAAAATTAATCATATGTAACTAATGTTACTATATTATATAACAATTTTATTCGAATTTGTTTAATTTTTAACTAATATTTATGGCTTAATCTTGCAAAATTGAAGAATTGCATTAAAGTGACAAAAAACAATTATAACACTTGTTAAAGTTTAAGTGACAAAAGTATATTTAAGTGACAAAAGTATAAAAAGGTATAATAGTTTAGGAGATAAAGTGTATTTAACCCTTAATTTTATATTGCACAATGTGCAATGCATGTCTGAAAATCTGTTAAAAAAAATTTTAAAGATCAAAGTTTAATAAAAATTGAAGTTTAGAAATCAAAGTGCCATAAAAATAAAATGAACGATGAAAGTGTAAATATGGACAAATTCAAAGACTAACAAACTAATAACTTTTTATAAAATATGTATGTGTGTGTATATATATATATATATATATATATATAATAGGAAGTGCTCATTTTGGTGTGTTTAATTAATCCTTTTATCTAAAAATACTCTGAAAGAAAAATTAACTAAAATTATCCAATCTTTTTCCTAAAGAAAAATGAGAAAAAAAAAAAAAACTATCATCTGTATTTTTTGTAGAAATGGTCTATAATAAATCAACCTTCAAAATTTATTTTTGTAAAAATAAAAAAGTCTATTAGCTATATATTTGAATTATATTTAAAGTTGTAATTTAATTTTTTGAATTCTTTTTTTTTCTTTTGGGTTTTTAAACTTCAATTTTGAATACATTTTGATTTTTAAAATAATTTTTTTTTTAACAGGTTTGATATGTACACTGTACCAATGCCATCTCATAAAATTGTATAATCTCGTAATTGCATTGTTAGATTTGTTTTGGTTATTAATTTTTGTACAATATGTTTTATGTTTAAAAATTGTTAAAAATTAGATTGAAAATAAATTAAGGCCAAAGTATACTTAAAAATATAAAGTTTAAAATACCAAAATATTAAAAAAATATATATATAATTCTGAGAAGTTGTAGTTGTATTATCAAATGAACTTTAAATAATTTAATTATAAATTTATATTTTTATTCTATTTAAAATTACCATTAATGATATTTACTAATTAAATATATTTTTATTTAAAAATATAGAATTGAACATTTTAAATATTTTTAAAAATATATGATTAAACATCTTAAATATATTTAAAAGTATACAATTAAATATTTTTATATCTTAGATATATTTAGAAATATATGACTAAACATCTCAAATACATTTAGAAATATGTAACTGAACATCTTTATATAAGAACATATCAAATATGTTTAAAAATATGAGATTAAACATCTTAAATGTGTTAAAAAATATACAATCGAATATTTTTAGAGATGTTTACAATTTAAAAACTGAACAATCAACTAGTATACTAATTCATTATCTAAAAGTATTCTAACAAAAAATAAAACTTTGTAGAACTTTTATAACTATCAATTTTTTTTAAAATTTTTTTATGGAATTATATTTGATTCCCAAGCGATTTGAAAAAAAAAATATTTTAGTTAAGATTTTAAAAATTATGAATCTTTTACGTATTGAAATATAAAATTATTTTATATATTTAAATAATAATAATATGTGTTGATCGATTGTGTAGAGTTTTTTTTTGTCGAAATGGTGAAAAGGATTTAAAGTAAGAGTCACTGACCACTAAAAACACTTGCCAAAATTATCACACACGTGCAGACAGGTATATAGCGCGGATGACCGAACAATAATACCCAAAAAGTCCTCAAACACGCAAATCGCAACCTTCTAAAATGACCGAAATACCCAGAAACGCAATGGCCATTCACTCTCTCTCTCTCTCTCTCTCTCTCCAAATCTCCAGAAGCTTCCCAAACCCCTTTGTTATCAGTCACAAACCCCTACTACTAAAACCCTAAACCTCCCGGCCTCACAAAATAGTACTCTCAGGCTTACTCTTTCTCAATCTCTCTGCGTCTTCGCCGTACTCGTCGATCACCATGCACAGGCTTTCCAGGCGCTCCGCCGTCGCTCTTTTGAGCCGTGGCAGTTCACGTTTTCGGAACGCCGCGGCTCCTATCTCCACGTCCTCTCACCTCTTTAATTTGGTGCGCTCTCCATTTGCACATCTTTTATTTTATTTTTTTTTATCGTTTTTTCTCGTAAAATTTTTAGTCTAAAATTTTTTGGTTGTTAGAAATGCCAATTGTTTTTGCTGTTTTGTGATTGAAATCTTCGTGTATATGTATTTATTTTTTTGTAGCAGATTGAGATTGTTGGCCTTTTAATCGAATTACGTATCAGAGAATGATAAACCTATAGCTAAGTTATTGTTTCATGGACTTAAGAGTTTACTGGTTTATTTAATAATTAATCCCTTTTGATTTCTTTGTACTGAGTTTCCATTTTGTTGTCTGGGTACCTGAAATATTATGGAAAATTTATCTGTATATGACTAGGTGGTAAAGAGAGACATCAAACCCAGATGGTACTCGGCGATGACACTGGGAAGTGTCATTCTTCAACTGGGTTGAACTTTTTGGTCTAAATTTTGTGGTTGCGAAAAATGCTAATTGTTTTTTATTGTTTTGTGATTGAAATCCATGTTTCGAGATTGGAATCCATGTTTCGTGTATATGTATTTACTTTTTTGTAGCAGATTGTTGGCCTTTATGTCGAATTACGTATTAGAGAATATGATAAACCTATAGCTAAGTTATTGTTTCATGGACATAGAGTTTACTGGTTTATTTAATAATTAATCCCTAGTGGTTTATTTAATAAGTAATCCCTTTGATTATTTTTGCCAAGTTTCCATTTTTTTTATCTGGGTAGCTGAAATACTATGGAAAATATATTTACATAAGATTAGGTGGAAGAGAGAGACACCAAACCCAGATAGTACTCGGCAATAATCTCTGGGAAGTGTCATCCTTCTACCGAGTTGAACTTGTTTGTCTAAATTTTTGTGGTTGCTAAAAATGCTAATCGTTTTTGTTGTTGTGATTGAAATCCATGTTTCGTGTCTATTAAGTCATTTTTTTGTAGCAGATTTTTGGCCTTTTTATCAAATTACATATTAGAGAATATGATAAACCTATAGTTAATTTATTGTTTCATTGAAATGGAGTTTACTGGTTTATTTAATAGTTAATCCATTTTGATTATTTGTACCAAGTTTCCATTATGTTTCTGGGTTGCTGAAATTATGGAAAATATATCTGTGTATGAGTAGGCAGGAGAGAGAGACACCAAACCCAGATGGTACTCGGTGATTTCCGCTGGAAAGTGTCATTCTTCAACTCAGTTGAACTTGAATACTGGCCTATTTTTCAACAAGAGATATGAGTCAACTGCTGCTGCCTCTGATGCATCAAGCACAACACCAGCTGAGAGATATGAATATCAAGCTGAGGTATGGAACTTTTACTGTTGTACTAATTCCTTTAACCTTTTCTTGCAAGGCTCGATGGTTTCTTGACGTTTCCCCTTTCCTTGACAGGTCAGTCGCCTCATGGATCTCATTGTGAACAGCTTATATAGTAATAAAGAAGTTTTTCTCCGGGAGCTTATCAGGTGACCTTGTACTTTCATGTAATATGCAAGTGTTGTGTGCTTTTTCATGTTTGTTTGGCATTTTAATTTCTATGGTTGGTGAAAACTGGGGCATGAATTGTGAAAACTGCTACTGGAAGACAGAAGATCAGGGGATGCTACAATTTGATGATATTGTGTGTTCGAAAACTTATAATTATGGGCTTAAACTAATGATTGTGGATTATATTATAAGAGGGAATGTGTATGACATTCGTTAATGGTTTTCACATCCTTTGTTTATATACTTTGTTGCACTTGTGAAAGGAAATTATTCCTCTTGTATATAATTTATGTACAATGTAATCAGAATGTGGTACTCCCTTTTTCTGTGAGTTTGTGAATTATAGTCACTTAGACTTTTTATGCTGATGTGTTGGCCGAACACATGTGATTTATTTACTGTAATGTTGTGGTGTGATTTAAATATTGTTTCAAGAATAGATCTTTGAGTAATAAAAGAAAACTGCTTGGTTTGGTAGAATATAAATCTTAATTTGATATTATCTAGTTAGGAAGCATCTGACTTCCTAAATTTATGAACTTTTCCACAGCAATGCAAGTGATGCCTTGGACAAGCTGCGGTTTCTCAGTGTGTCAGAGCCTGAGCTTTTGAAGAATGCAGTTGATCTAGATATCAGAATCCAAACTGATAAAGACAATGGGATTGTAACTATCACGTAAGTTTACCAACTTGATTACAAATCGGTGAATGATCTTAATCGAACAGAAACTCTTCAATCTTTTTTTATTTTTATTTTCATATTTATTTTTATTTGTTTTTCCTGTGCAGTGATACTGGCATAGGTATGACTCGGCAAGAGCTTGTTGACTGTCTTGGAACTATTGCACAAAGTGGAACTGCAAAGTTCTTGAAAGCATTGAAGGTCTAGTATCAATCGGAAGAAGTATAAAAATTGTCTCAAATCATAGCCTATATGAGAGCTATTTATTGTATGTGCTAACAAACACTGTATGATTTGGCAGGATAGCAAGGATGCTGGTGGTGACACCAACTTGATTGGTCAGTTTGGTGTGGGTTTCTATTCAGCATTCCTAGTTTCTGAGCGTGTAAGTCCTTCAGTGAAAAAATTATGAATTCTATGTTTTTCTATAGCTTATGGTAATAACCTGTATGCAGAATTTTCTATTTTTGTGTATTTAGTTATTCAATGTTTCTTGCTTGTAGGTTGTTGTATCGACAAAGAGCCCAAAGTCTGACAAACAATATGTATGGGAAGGAGAGGCCAATACTAGCTCCTATACTATCCGGGAGGAGACAGACCCAGAGAAGCTCATTCCTAGAGGAACTCGTCTTACATTGTATCTCAAGGTCTGTTAATGAACTTCCTTTTAAGTAGCTTATGACTTTTGAGTTCTAATCTCCAAGCCAACTGAGTTGCATTTTTTTTTTTTTTTTTTTTGGTTTCTTATGTATTTTTTTTTTTTTTCAGAATGATGACAAAGGTTTTGCTCATCCAGAACGGATTCAGAGGCTTATCAAAAACTATTCCCAGTTTGTTTCTTTCCCTATATACACATGGCAGGAAAAGGGATACACAAAAGAGGTAATGGTACTTAATGCTATGTTTTCCTACTTTCGGTGCTTCTAGGTATTTCTCTTTTAAATTTGTCAAATTTTGTACATTATGATTATGAGGTTTCTTTCAGGTTGAGGTTGATGAGGATCCATCTGAAGCCAAAAAGGATGAACAAGATGAGAAAACTGAGGTACCACACGGATGGGCATGTTTAAATATATTTTCTTTTAATGTTGTCAACCATATAATCAATCTTAGATTTTAGAATGGCAGTTTTTCACAACTGATGTATCTCTTAACTATGGCAGAAAAAGAAGAAAACTAAGACTGTTGTTGAGAAGTATTGGGACTGGGAGCTCGCTAATGAGACCCAACCCATTTGGGTAAGCCTTAACATTTCTTATTTGTTATTTTGTTATGCTTTAAAAGTGACATTGCTATTAAGAAATATTGATGTAATTCTGTTGATATGTGCAGCTTCGCAATCCCAAGGAGGTCACCACAGAGGAATACAATGAATTCTACAAGAAAACTTTTAATGAATACTTGGATCCACTAGCATCTTCGCACTTTACAACAGAGGTAGATGTTATTACTTTTTGCATAGAGATAAAGGTTCCTTTGGCGTACTTTTTCATTCGCCTTCTATTCCCATTGTTTCATTTTGTCTGCTTTTTGTTTTGGAGTCTCTCGTCTAATTCTATGACAATCAAGGTGCCAAATTTTTGAATGTCAGTTATGATATAATCATGGCCTGATGCTTTTTGAAATAATGAAATGATATTGTTGCAAAACCTACTTTAGCATTATGGTCCCCGGTTGTTTTGGTCTTTAACTTGAAGATTTGGTTATGACAGGGTGAAGTTGAATTTAGGTCCATACTCTATGTGCCGTCTATCTCTTCAACGGCGAAGGATGACATAGTCAACCCCAAGACAAAAAATATTAGGCTTTATGTGAAAAGGGTGTTCATTTCAGATGATTTTGATGGAGAATTGGTAAATCTGATGCCTAGATTTTTATTTTTGTTATGAACAAGAGAAATGCGTGGTTTTAGGCAAAAAATTAAGTTTAATCATTCTTATTTTTGTTTGAATAGTTCCCTCGATATCTAAGCTTTGTCAAAGGTGTTGTGGACTCTAATGACCTTCCCCTCAATGTCTCACGTGAAATTCTTCAAGAGAGTCGTATTGTAAGTACATCTTGCAAACTTATCCTTATAATCATTTGTTGGTTCAAAGATTTGTTCTCCGTATCACTAGCTTTTTGTTTCACATGTTTTGTGGTCTGCTTGAAGGTACGGATTATGAGGAAGCGCTTGGTACGGAAGGCATTTGACATGATTCTGGGAATATCCATGAGTGAGAACAGAGAAGTACGTCTTTGCTTCTGAGATTATCTTTTCCTGCATTTAACTAATTAAGACACAGTATTCCAAGTCTTGGACCTGATTCTGTTTTCCTCTGGGTTAGGACGGTCTTTTAATTCTTCTTCCTGTCTGGACTCTGGACAGTTTAAATTCCATTGGCTTTGCCCTGCATTATGCTCTCTCTCTCTCTCTCTCTCTCTCTCTCTCTCTCTCTCACACACACACACACACACACACACACACACACACACACATGAGTGTGCTGATATCTTAATTGCTAGTTTTATAGCATGGGAATTCTTGTCACTCTTTTATATTATTTAACAGTTGTTATGATGATGTTACCAATCTTTGTGAACTGGTCTTCTGCTATTGGTAGATGGCCTTGTCACCTTTCTTTGTTCTTCACACTCGCTCTTTGGTGCTTGTTCAGGATTATGAAAAATTTTGGGATAATTTTGGCAAATACTTGAAACTGGGTTGCATTGAGGATCGTGAAAACCACAAGCGCATTGGTCCATTGCTTAGATTTTTCTCTTCCCAAAGTGAGGAAGAGATGATCAGCTTGGATGAATATGTTGAGAACATGAAAACTGACCAGAAGGACATCTATTATATTGCTGCTGACAGTGTTACAAGTGCAAAGAATACACCTTTCCTGGAGAGACTTCTTGAGAAGGATCTTGAAGTATGCTCACTTCTTCAAATAATTTAATAATGTTTTTGCTGTCGTTTCATGTGTATTCATGCATGAATGTGTTGTTGATGCAGGTCCTGTTCTTGGTTGATCCTATTGATGAGGTTGCTATCCAGAACCTGAAATCATACAAGGAGAAGAATTTTGTTGATATTAGCAAGGAAGACTTGGATTTAGGTAGTGAAACCTTAATTCTAATTAGTTTCAGTATTTTCAGATTTATATTGGCTGTTTTTGGTTGCTTTCTTTTTGGTGATGATTGCCGGTATTGTTGTCTACCCTAGGATGGTTATGAGAAATCTAATTGGGATGTGAATTGAACTCCTGTAGGTGATAAAAATGAGGAAAAAGAAAAGGAGATGAAGCAGGAATTTGGCCAAACTTGTGATTGGATTAAGAAACGCTTGGGGGACAGAGTTGCCAGTGTTCAAATCTCAAACCGTCTGAGCTCATCACCGTGTGTTCTTGTATCTGGGAAGTTCGGTTGGTCAGCCAACATGGAAAGGTAGGAGCTGGATCCTTATTGGTGATGCCAAATGATGCTTTTACAATTTCATAGGATATGTTTTGGATCTGATTGCAATTCTCACAGGCTGATGAAGGCACAGACTGTTGGTGATACTGCTAGTTTGGACTTCATGAGAGGCAGAAGAGTGTTTGAGATCAATGCTGAACACCCAATTATCAGAAACCTGGATGTACGGTGGACCAAACTGCCTTGTTACGGTAAATCCTGTGATACCTTGAACAATCTTCATTGATAGTTTGATTCTCACTTGCAGGCTGCATACAAGAGCAACCCGGATGATGAAGATGCTCTGAGAACAATCGATATTTTATATGACACAGCTTTGATTTCTAGTGGTTTTACGGTGAGTATCATTATCTCTCTGTATTTCTATGCACTTACTGAAACTACCCTAGTTCTACAGAGTTATAATGAATGTCATCCATATTTCTGAGTCCTAGTCTGCAAGATGAATTTGGACCTGACCTTCCTGTTGGACATGAAATCTGCTTCAAATTCTATTTTACACTTTTGAGTTTAGCTCCCACCGAGAAATTGAATGCACAGTCCACGGTATTTAGTTAATAAACCCCATATGTTACTTGATGCAGCCCGAAAATCCAGCAGAGCTTGGAGGCAAGATATATGAGATGATGGGTCGGGCTATTCAGGCGAAACAGTCGATGCCTGGTAATTTTCAGCAACCTCCCACCCCACAAACTTTAGAGGCTGAGGTGGTTGAGCCTGTCGAGGCTGGTAGTCAGAAATGAGGAGCTCAAAATTCTTCTTTTTTTTTTCTTTTTTTTTTTTTTTGGGTTAGTTTTAGTTTATCTTGTTTCTATATAATTATCCAACGGGTCCTGGTGCTTCCTTCATGAATGTTTGGAAACGCTTGTAATTTTGGAAAATAGATGAAGAAAGACTTTTACCTCGGTCCTCTCTTTTCTCTTTTTTCTTTTTTCTTTTTTTGGGGTAAAAAAGGGTTTTATGTTTATTTATTTTTATGCTATTTTTGTCCTTCATTGTTTATCTTCCACTCAATTGTGGTGTATAAATTTTGTTGGTTTGGGTATTTTTCAATTATACGAATGGCACTAAAACAATACTTCCGGGGTAATGTTATTAGAGGTATAATTTGGAGTTAAAAAAGGAGGATTCTATTTACAGTATAAAAAATGCAAACCACACCAGATGATATTTTCATTTTCTAAAAGACTCCTTAATAAAATGTCGAAACTATCCCTAAACAAAATAAAAATCTAACTTTAATGATATTTTTATTTTCATTAACCACACTCTATTTTGCAGAGATTTTACAAGCAGAGACACGAAAGAGACTGTTTGAATTTAAAAATTACACATTCGGTAAATTTGAAAACATAGGTTTTGGGGAGTTTTTTGGTGTGAAGTTAGGTGTTATCATACAAAAAACGTATGGGGACCTTGTTGAAAGCTTATGTTTCTTTTGACTTTCCCTTTGGCTGTGTAGTTGGAAGCTAATACTGCAGGGAATGATTTTTGGTAAAGAGATGCTCATACCCCGTTGAAAGATGTATATCTATCTACTATATATACATATATATATGGAAATTTTATGATGAAGACGGTCTGTATGAGGATCGCAGTATTAATGACGGTTTTTTATAGTATTAACGACGGTTTTTTAGAAAATCGTCACCAATACTATGAAAAACCGTCACCAATACTGTGATCCGCATGAGAACCGTCCGCATCATAAACGAACTGCATACATATATATATATATATATATATTTAAGTTTATTTTATTTTATTAAAGATAAAATAATAATATTTTATTAGTGTAGAAAATAAAAATCAGAATTAATATAAATGTATGTAAAGTAGAGTGTAATTAAATAATTTTTTATAATGCAAATCGAATCATCCAAAATGTTAAAATATGTCGTAGTTTATGAAGTAAAAATTATTATAATAACCCATGAGATTATTATGATTGTGGTTTTATGTTTGTCAATCCTCTAAATAATTTAGGAAAGTTATATATACCTGGTGATAAAAAAAAAAAATGCTATTTAATAAAATTTACGAATTAGAAAATTTTTCAGTTTATTCTATACCAAACCATTTTTTCAACTATATTACTGAAAAAGAAAAAAAAAACCATTTTTTCAACTATAATAATCCAAAAGTGGGTGATTAGTAAACGCAAATAGTTTTATCGAATTATATATAAAAAAAAAATTTTTCATTTTTTATTTTATATATATACATATATATATATATATATTTTTTTTAAATGAGGAAACTAGCCAGCAATTGCGCAGAAGGAGAAGAGAGACACGTCAGCCAGCAATTTTGGCAAAATAGTAGTTTATTAAAGAAGGAAACCATGAGCAGTAGTCAAAGCACTCCGCCTCTCGAAATTACAACTTTGTCCTCGACAAGTATTTCGGGGCGGTGGTGACAGGTCAGCACGTAATATAAAAACGTGGTGATCCGGTCAACCGCCAATGAAAGACCGGCTGAGCCGGTCATTCCCAGCGTTGAAAAATCCAGCCGTATACGGCTTGTCCGTTGTTGCTGACCAGTGGTGGACTTTTTTTTTGTTTTTTTTGTAAGTCTAGGGTTTTTGGCAGGTTAAATCTCCATTTCCGTGTTTCAAGGGCAAAACGGGAACAAAATCTCTTTTCTTTTTTCTTTCTTTCTTTTTTTTTTTTTTTTTTTTAAGTCTTTCTTTTTTGAAAAATTAAAATTCCCCAAATCTATTTCACAATGTTTTGCTTTTCATTTTCTGCTTGAATCGATCTACTTAGCTGGTTGGGGTGTCTCCTTGGGCTTCGTGTCCACCGGTGAGCTTTTCTTTCTAATCTCTCTCTCTCTCTCTTTCTCTCCCTCTTTGGGTTTTCTTGCTTTTGATTTTTTTCTTTTTTCTTTTTTCCTCTTTGTTTGCTGAGAAAACGGTGGAAAATGAAAATAGAATGTTTTGGTTCTTTTTTTTTTTTTCTTTTTTTATATTAAACTGATTGGAATTGAAATTAAGACGGCAGTCAAAGTGGAAGTAGCTTCTTGTTTTCTCTTTTAAGGAAGTTTGAGAGGCTGAGAAGCTAGATAGATTTGAAATTTTGGATTTTTATTTTTCCTGAGTTTATTTTCTGGGTATCAAGGAAAGATTCTTCAGGCGGAGGTACAACTTTAGAGTCATGTCATGCATCTTAACTTTGAGATCTACTAATTATGTTATATATATGTTAATTTTTATTTTTTATTTCTTGTCAATAAAAATTTCAAAGTGATTTTTTTTTCTTTTATTATTATGATTATTATTATTGTTCTTTTTTCATTATATGACCGTTGCTTGTGGTTGAATTTTATTGCTTCACTTCGTTAGCTGTGGCCGAGTATTTGTTGATCTACGTTCTTTTAAGTATTTTTCTTTTTGTTTAAAGTGAATTGTGAGTTTCACAATACGAATTATATAAAGTTATTACACTGGATTTTATATGAATTAACAGATGGATTAAGTTCTCAAGAAAATTACTGAAATGAATATATCTGGGAAATTTTATATGGAAAAATGATGAATTTGTGGGGTGCAGTGGATTGCTTTTTTCTCCCTGGAAATAACAGGTTTGGGAACTAGGTCTAGATGGAAAATTTGCAATGAATTTACTGTCAATATTCATAGAAATTATTGAATCCTTATGGAGCTCTATTGTATGGAAACAGTGCAAGGAAAATGATATGCTTTTGTTCCGCTTCATCTTGGGGCTAGATTTTGTTTGTCTAAGAGAAAATGTTATAGTAGTAGTAATGGTGCATAATGAATTACGTTCTTTACCTGCAGTTACAGAATAGCAGAATTGGTTGATGGGTACATCATCTGGTTCTAATATCCACCACCAGCCTTCATCGAAAATGCTACCCCCACGCCAGCAGCCGCGTCCTGGAGGCCTACAGACCTCTCTGTCTCTTGTCTCTTCAGATCCTCGGTTCTCCCCTGAGGAACCCAGATCAAATTCTGATCATATTCGTGAGTCCCCTACAGAGAGTGCCAGTTCTCGAGACACTTGGCCTACTGCTGATGCCATCATGGCAAAGAAGATAGAGAATGGGAAAATGGATAATGATTGCCCTGAGCAATCAGTTGTTCGGCGTGTTTCAAGTGCAGATAAGATATCACTCCGGGACATAGCAAGAGATAGGGTTGACGTAATATCTGAAAAAATGCATCGTTTACCTGATGAGTATCTAGAAGAAGTAAAGAACAACCTGCGGGTTATCCTTGATGGAAATGGTGGTACACAGCATAGAGAGGAATTTTTTATTTTGCAGAAGTATGTTCAGAATAGGGCTGATTTAACTGCTAAGACATTGATTAGGGCGCACAGGGTACAGCTTGAAATCCTTGTTGCAATTAACACAGGGATTTTGGCATTTTTGCATCCCAATGTCAGTCTTTCTCAGACCTCCCTCATTGAGGTTTTTGTTTACAAAAGATGCAGGAATATAGCATGCCAAAACCAGCTTCCAGCTGATGATTGTACCTGTGAGATTTGCACCAACAGAAATGGCTTCTGTAATCTTTGTATGTGTGTAATCTGTAATAAGTTTGATTTTGAAGTGAACACTTGCCGCTGGGTTGGCTGTGATTTGTGCTCTCATTGGACTCACACTGACTGTGCTATCCGTGATGGACTAATATGCATGGGTCCTTCAGTTAAAAGTGGAGCAGGTCCCAGTGAAATGCTTTTCAGATGCCGAGCTTGTAACCGGACATCTGAACTGCTAGGTTGGGTCAAAGATGTTTTCCAACACTGTGCGCCTGCCTGGGACCGGGATGCTCTGATGAGAGAACTTGATTTTGTAAGTAGGATCTTTCATGGGAGTGAAGACCCCCGGGGGCAGAAACTCTTCTGGAAGTGTGACGATCTAAAAGAAAATTTGAAAAATGGGGTTGTGGAGTCAACAGCAGCTTGCAGAGCGATACTAATATTCTTCCAAGGTATATTCTGTTGAACTATTAATTTGTGGAAAGTAAAATGTCTTTGGTTAAATGACTAATCTGGATCTCCATGTATATGCTCAAATGACCTCGTTGAAGTATGCATGTTTTCTCTTGACAGATTATATTTTTCTGTACATAGTTTTTTCTTGTTTTCTTCTTCGGCTGGCCCTGTATGTAGTTTAATTCATAGAAGTATGCATGTTTTCTCTTTATGTTGTCTGTAATTTCAATGGGGCTTATCACGGTCAGTGGCTTATACAGAGTTTAATTACATCCAAGATCAGGTTTTATTGAAGGAATATCCCTATAAATACTTTGTTATGGGCTTCCGAGGCCTCTCATGTTTTATTTCATATTTTGAAATCCAGATCTGTTGCCATAACTTGAATATTGGTTCTATATTATGGGACAGACTCAGGTTGGGGCAAGACCCACAGATCAAGGAATACTAGAGATCAAATGTAGGATACATAATGGTTGATTACTGGTTCTGAACTTTGAAGAATGTTAAAAAGCAGTAGATTGTATTGTAATATCTGTAAATCAATGTCCAAATTTAATTAAAGTATAAAATTAGTCAGAAACAATTTTGAAGTTGATAGAGGAGTATAATCTTTATTAGCTTTCAGATTTCTTTTCTCATCATGATTGTTTGCTGTCAGATATTTAGTATTGATTTCTTATTCCCTTATTTGTTGTATGTTCTTGATGAAGAGCTTGAGGTGGATTCACCAAAGAGCCTTGAAAATGGGGAAGGTGGACGACTAATAGCCCCTCAAGAGGCTTGTAATCGAATCGCTGAGGTGGTGAAGGAGGCTATAAGGAAGATGGAATTGGTAGCTGATGAGAAGATGAGAATGTACAAGAAAGCCCGTTTGGCTGTTGAGGCTTGTGACCGTGAACTCCAGGACAAGGCAAAGGAAGTGTCGGAACTAAAGCTAGACAGGCAGAAGAAGAAACTACAGATTGAAGAGCTGGAGAAAATTGTGAGGCTTAAACATGCAGAAGCTGATATGTTCCAACACAAGGCAGAGGAAGCAAAAAGGGAAGCGGAGAGGCTGCAGAGGATTGCTCTTGCTAAGTCGGACAAATCAGAAGAAGAATATGCTAGCAGTTACCTGAAACAGCGGATGAGTGAGGCTGAAGCTGAGAAGAATTATCTATTTGAGAAGTTAAAGCTTCAAGATAGTTCACGGGCATCGCAAAGCAGTGGTGGGGGTGATCCTTCACAGATGCTAATATATAACAAAGTGCATGATCTACTCTACAATGTCCCACCTAAGACAGAGGGCTCAAATGAACGCCTTCCATTCAGGAAGAATCCTTGAGGATTATATGCTTTTAATTTCTAGGATGTTTAATGTATGATTAACTATATCATTCCCAACTTCATTCTGTGCTGAACCTAATGTGAATGAAATGCCATCTTTGTTTATGACTCTAGTTTTCAAACAACATAAAAAGATAAAATATAGAGAACAGTATATATATATGGATTTTACTTTTGGAAACTATTTTTTCAACTTATAATGTAAAATATGTCGAAATGGCAGATGGGATTTGTTACTTTCCCAAATTTTTAGTAGGTAGGTCTTTCATTACATTACTGAGAGGTGTTTTCGGGTGGAACTAGTTTGATAATATATATTATAAGGAAATTTGGATACTCTGAACACAGTAAAGGGCACAAATGTCTCTAAACTTTTCCTCTTGACAAGCTGGGGTTTGCTTGAAGCTTTGATGTTGGAATCCAGTAGTCTAGTTGGAATTGGACAGCTTGGTGTGAAATCAAGTATTGGAAAAGATGGCAATTCCATGGTACTCTTGCAGGTCAGTTTGATTGATGAGATCACATTGCGCTGAATTATTATACAATACTGTTGTTTCTATGATTTTTTTTTCTTGTTTGATTTTGGGAAGTTGAATTCCCAGAAAATAATAATAATTTTTTGCTATTGGACTTTTCATACAGACCAATCTTGGTTTTAATTAATTCAAAGGATTTAGAAGAACTCAAAAATCAAATGCAGTCTAAATTATTTTGTTGGTGATGCCATCCTTCCCTAAAAAATAAAAATAATGCTTGTTGTCATGTCTTTTTTCCTATTCAGCTAAAAATAAAAAATAAAAAAAAGATAACATATTTTTCTTCAGTTTTTTTCCTTTGTTTCCCAAGCCAAACTTACAAACAATGAAAACGACAAAAGCATACCCATATCACATCCAAAAGCAGCTATCAATAACACAAGCATTCAAAACTGGTGGAGCAAGATCTCAAAACACAATCTCAGCCTTCTCTATCATACAAGATAAGCTCCATTTTTTATTAGCAAGATATGCCCCACAAAACAAACATAAACATTTTCTCATTTCTTATGACATGAAACTGGTCAAAATATTTAATTTTTTTTCTTTTATTTGACTGATTTTTTATTCTTTAAATTTTAGCTATGTTATCATATTAAAGAACCGTAGCTCAACCTTGTAGAAAATAAACCCAAATAATTTATATACTATAATAGCTACATGGTAAAAGTTTGTTTAATATGTTCAAAATAAGTTCCATACAAAACATTTTTTTAATTAATAAAAAAGAATTGTCTCATTATTTTTTTTATCATAAGTGATTGCTTTAATAAGGTCGCTAAGTACAAAAAAGGGTACCAAATTGGTTTGAAGACTTCCAACTTGTGACCCAAGAATAAGTCATATTTTGCAGGTCATACAGAAACTATAAAAAAGGGTTTCATAAACGTAAGGACAGAATTGAAGATTATGTGATCTTCAACAAAAAGATTTTATATTGAATCATCACTATCTACGCAGACCATGCCCTTTGCTTAGAATTTGGACCAAAAAGCTAACAACAAAAGCAATAAATCAAAGTAGAATGGTATTGATACTCAAATCTCTGTTCCCTTTTTCAATGTTTCAAATTTTTGTGATAATATTTTATGGAATTAAGCCAAACTAAATACTAGCTAGCTAGCTAGAATCTTTTGCCCCAAATTTGTCTAAGATCTAAGTCATTTATTCTCACTTTATTCATGGTAGGAATAAAATTTATAGCATATAAAAAGGATGAAAAATAATCCAAATCTCATAAAAAAAAAAATAACATTTATCACATTTTCACCCGTAGCATTACTTATGCACAAAATTGGTTTTATATACTTACCAAGGGATGATGAAAAAACAATATAATTTTAAAGTGGTTTTTTTTTTTTTTTTTGGGGGGGGTATTTATTTGGAATATTTTAAGATAATATTGTTAGATAGGCTCTTCTTCTTCTTCTTCTTCTTCTTTTTTTTTTTTTTTTTTCTTAACTTTTCTATTTTGTCTTTTAAGATAAAACATGGATAATAAGCCTCAAGACAAATCAATTCATGTGTTGTAAAAGCAGGTAGGTATGAAGTCATGTCTATGCCAAAATGGAAGCTGACTGAATTCTGAGACTCTGAAGAATTTTTATTTTTTATTTTTTATTTTTTAGGAAATTGGACTTCATTCCATCCTTGAATTTTTGATTGTGATGAATATCGTTAGGTGAACAGCCGTACATTATCATTAGCCATTCACATATTAAATTGTCATATCTAGTTGGTATTATTCTACAAGTTAAGCATGTTTACCGAAACAAAATATTCTATAAGTTATATACTTGCTTTTTTACCCCAAAAAAACAAGTCACACGATCCTGAGATTGCTTAGCTCTTTGATTTTTAGCTTTTCTTCCATAAGCAACTAGCTAGATAATAAGAAATGCTAAAAATATGAGACCAACTTTGATTTTTTTATGTTAAGAAAGCGATTGATGTCTAGATCAGTTCCTGAATTTAATTGAATATTGAAAATAATGCAAACAAATGTTCTTCATGAAATTAATTAAAAAACATTGACAAAAAATTTCTTTAACGTTTTTTCTTTTATTAAAAATGAAGTACTTGAATTTGGAGTCTTTGCTATAGAAAGTAGTAGTGGCTTTACTTGCAAATAAGAAGGCAATATAATTTTATTATTATAAAATTGAAAAAAAAAAAAAACACACTAAGATATTGATATTTAGAAATTCCTAAAATTATTGTAAAATTTAAATATTCCCAAAAAATAAAAAGAAAGTAGAAGAAATAATATATTTTCAAAACTATAATAAATGAAGGGAATTTTTTTTTTACAACAGTAAAGAAATAATTAACAATTAAAGTACAAGTAATTGAATTTTTTAAAATGAAAATTAGGACTATCGTAAACTAAGAGTTATTTGGTCGACTCTCCATATGAATACCTGCCATTATTGAAAGCTAAATACAAAGAGACAATTATTCAAAAAATTAAAAGAGTAATCGATTATTATTATAATTGTTATTATTAAACTATGAAATAATTATGTAGTATAATAATTTTTTGTCTCATTTGCTTTCAGATTAGGTGGCTATACATCAGACTTGGGTTGTAAGACATGGTATTTAATTTGTTTTGTCTAATGATTTGTAAGTTGTCAGTAGGTTTTGATTGGTCTTGGGCAACCAAAATTGAATCATACATGCATAAAGAAGTAATTATAAATAAACAATTGAAGGCAAATCATTGTCAAATAAACTTATAAACATATCATTAAATAATTCTAAGAAAATTATTAATTTTTATGGCTTAAACTCATTATAGAACCAAAAGGGACCCCAAAAAAAAAATTAAAAAAAAAATAAAAATTGCTATTTGTACAATAAGTAAGAATGAGAAACACAAAGGGTGGCAACAAATTACTATAATATTGTTAGTCAAATAAGCTTTATAAATATATTCATAAAAGCGGTACAACTCATTGAAAACAAAATTTGTTTGTTGTCTCATTAAAGGATTGTACTCAGGAAATGTCTTATAAAATGTAGTTTAAGAATTGGGGATCTAATTTATCATTTTTCTTTTTCCTACTTTCTTGAAGCACAAGGGTTGAATAAATTTTCATAATGTACTTTGATTGTATATATTAAATGTACTTGTCAATCATTCAAGAGAATATGTTTTAATTTAATTATCAAGTGTGAATATATATGCTCAATAAAACAGAGCTTTTTCCCACAAGCCCCCCTCCAAAATACTAAATAGTAATAATAATTTCAAAAGCATTTAAACTCCATTTTGGTTTGTGGTAAAGTTTAAAAGGTAGTTGTTTTCTAGTTAAAGCATTTAAACTCAATAAATAGATATCTTAAATTAACTTTTCAAAAAATATAGAAGTAACAGGTAAACTGAAAAACTATACCTTTTCAAAAGAGTCATATTTCCACCAACTTTAGTACAAACCGAATAGACGCTTAAACATTTAAAAAAATAAATACAAAAAATAAAATCCACCAAGTTACTGCAAAAGTTTTTCTCATAGCTAGCTAGCTAGCTAGCAAAATCCTTCATACACAGGGAGAGAAAGCTGCAATAAATATTAAGATTATGTGGTTCAAATTGAAATGGAAATCCAGAGTGATTGATAAGCATAGTATCAAAAACTTTTTCTCTTAAAATTTGAATGAAAGAACAAAATCTTATGGAATGTTCTGTGTTAGACTTTGGCACCCATTAAACTCCACTTTTACCTCTCCAAGCCCGCCCCCCCCCCCCAAAAAAAAAAAAAATTGGAGAAGATGAAGGCTTTTTTTATAGAGATAATATGCTCCACGTATCAAAGTGAACCAGACAAAGCAATGGTTACAGTGTATATATTTTTTTATTTGTTTATTTTTCCTACTCTAATCTTAAAGTGGATACTGTTTATAGTGGTGAAAGATATCTTTGCAACTTAAAATCTCAAAAAACTGAAAAGATAGCACTATTAATTATGTGTTATATATAGATCATGATGATTAATATTTATGGGACTGAAAAAGAATCTTTTTTCCCCCTCTACCCCACCATCAACTTCTTCACATGGCACACAAATTCTACAGTAACTCTTTTTATTATTGATTCAAGCATCATGATTATTTTTTTATTCGTTTATATTAAAAAAAAAATTATTATTATTTTTTTTCTTTTGGACCCAGATGGATTTTTAAGAGCAAATTTCATATGCTTCCAAGATCCGGTGACCCTTTTTCATTAAAAACTGTTACATCATATGAATTGTATATGAAGATTTCATAAAATTTATTTTAAGTATCATATAATTCTAAAACCATCTAATTATTTTTGAGATTTTAAGACTGTAAATGAAGAAACTATTGATCAAATCCATTTTACATAAGCTTATCTATTGGTTGTCTATTGGTTGCCACTTCTAGACGTTTGGTGTAGCGTTCTCTGTCTATTTGTGAGACGTCCAAAAAACATTTTCTATCAATATATATATTTTTTTATCATGTATTATTATTAGAAAAAAAAAATTCATTAAGATTGAAAAGGTGGGAATATATCTAGATTAAGATTTAAATTATGAACCTGAATATGTATTCTTAATGATATTACTATTTTAAGGTATATTAATTTTATATTTATAGTTAAAATTTTGGTTTTTTGTGGGGTAGAAAAAATAAAGGGGATGGAATTTCTCATTTTACTTTTGGCTATATGTCATTTTCTATGCTTGTAGTAGTGGGGCAGACTCAGAAAGGAAAAAGGTTGGTTATCTTCTTCTAGTGACCTTCTCTTAGGTAGCCAAAGGCAATTTATGGCTTTTTTCCAAGGGCTATTGGAATTGCTATGAGTAGTGGGACATGAAAGATATGGACAAAAAAAAAAAAAAAGTTATTATTGCATACATAAAAACAACAATAACTTCAATAATTTGGACTATTCTCCAACAGGCCAAAAAAAAAAAAAAAAGAGCCACAAGAGATTATGAAGCAGTACACCCAAAATAATTGCATAGTATTTATTTTGTACAATTATATAAGTTTATTAAAATTACATGTACGTAAATATTAATTGCCCATATAAATGTAGTTTGTAAACTACATATTAGGTAAAATCGTATTACCCAAGGAATATAGCTAAAAGGATTATAAAACTTGATATTTAGTGTAAAAATGAGAGGGGGAGAGAGAGAGAGAGATAGGGAAAGAAAAAAAAAAAACAAACGAGACAATTTGGCAACATTTTGACTTTTGAGATAACAAAATAGATTGTGCCAAATATAATTTGGTATTTGCAAGTAATAAAATCATAATATCATAATCAATAGGGTTAAAAAGCAGCTAGTTGTTGACCTAATTTATCTATCAATATTATATATTAAAAAATTAACAAAATATAAACATATAATAAATTTATAAATTCCAACAGACATAATATAGTTGGTTTTGATAAATAAAATTAATAAAAATATAAATATATATATATACACACACACACACACACACCATAGTTTAACGTTCTTACCAAGACAAAAACTCAAAAAGTCAAAATTGATGTTGGTATTGACTTGTTCCCTATGTGAGTAATTTTAGGTTGGGAAACAAAGAAGGGACAAACAATCTCATAATTTCATACAATACACACAACAACTCCCCCAAACAAAAAAAAAGAAAAAAAGAAGAAGATAAAATTACGAAAGCAACCCACTCTAACAGGGAAATGACATGTGCATGGGAGGAGAATGGAAGGGTAAGTTGGTAATTTCGGAAAAGGAAGTGAAGGAGGCGTAGAGCATGTGCTAGTGAGTGAGTGAGTGAGTGGTAAAAACTAAACCTGGTCCGTTGTCGGGTAGCGGAAAAAGAAGTTTTGATTGTGGGGTGGTGGGCCCAAGCTTCCTCTCAATCTCTCACTCTCTCTCTTTCTCTCTATGAAAAACAGCAACAGCGTTTTACAATTTACAGCCAGCACAAACAGTTTGAGGGACCCACATCCTCGCTGACGTGTCGACCTTCGATGCTTCCCCATTTGTTTTATTTTTTGTTTTATTATTATTTTTTAATGTGTTAAAAAAATATTAAAAAAAAGGGTAAGAAAAGATGGGAAGCGTGATTTGTCAGATGAAGCTGTCATGGGACCCACTTCATTTCGTCACGACCCCCCAGGCCGAGGATTTGGATTTTGGCGCCCACTGCTCCCTCTCAAGGCCATGTTTGTTTATCCTTTTCTTAGTTCCCATCTGACCTCCTTTATATTTTTGGTTTTTATTTTCTATTATTTTTGTCCATATGAATTTGGGAATGGAGATTTTTTAGCATTGGATTTCATACATGGAATTATAACTGATTAGATCAATGACATTTAACTTGTCCTAAAATAACTGTTTTATTGGGTGGTTAATATTCAATTTGATCCATTTCTAGTTTCAAAAATATATCATCTTCCATTTCAAAAGGTTTTTATTTATCTCTTTTATTGTTCATGCCCTTTTGAGTTTAATATCCATCCCTATTTGTTTGCATTGATATCTTCAAAACCTTGCGTAGATCTTGTTGGCATAAAACAAACTTTAGAGGCTAAAATGGAATTATATCTATTTTGTTTGACTTGGGATTAATTTTTCTTTTAATACAAAAGAAAAAAGTAAAATTAAAAAACAAAAACAAAAAAGAAAAAACACGAAGTGAATCCCTTCACTCCACACCACAACAAGAGGACCCAAAAAATAAAAATAAAAAAAAAAGCATAAGCTATTTGTTATTTCCTTTATTGTTTTTTAGTTTTTATTTTTCCCATAAAGTAGAAAAGGTTAAATCTTAATGAACTATTATTTATATCCCATCACTTTGCTTTATTCCCAGGGATTTTTCTCTACATTGTTGTTTTCGCTTGAGCCCAAAAAAGGGAAAAAAAAAAGTTTGTTTTTTCTTTTTTTAAATAAATAGTAAAAGGAGTATAGAATCAAATCAATATATAATTAAAAAGAATTTTATTTCATGGTGTAAACATGTAGTTGGCTATCTATGTGATATTATGGAAAAGAATGTTTTATCTCAAGTTAATTTAATTATATTATCAATATAATTAAAAAGAATTTTATTTCATGGTGTAAACATGTAGTTAGCTATCTATGTGATATTATGGAAAAGAATGTTTTATCTAAAATTAATTTAATTATATTATCTAAGGACAATAAAAGGTAAAAAGGTGCAATTGTTTAAGAAGATTACTTTACATGAAGAATAAATCAGTGATTGATTAATTCCAATTTGGATATAGCAATTATTAAGCTTACAATTTGTTGCTTAATGGTGGCCCATACAAAATTGAGCCACTTCTTACATGTACTTTGGTAGTTTCTATTACAATTATTAAAAAAAAAAAAAAAAAAGTAAATAAAAAGTTTCTAAAAAAGAAAATGCAATAAAGGATGAATGTGACTTTTTTTTTTTGGTGAAAGAGGTTGACTGTGATTTAGAAAGCATGTTCCTACAGATATATCATAGTATTTGTTAGAGTACTTAGCTTTCCCTCTCACCTTAATTTGACCATTCAATGGTTGGTGATAAATTTTTGAGTTGGAAACTATTAGGCTTGGGTGAACCATCATTAACCATGGTTACATATAATAATATTTTCGAGTCAACTTTCATTGAAGCTAACATTTAAGCAGCAAAAAAATTTAAAAAAATAGTGCTAAAATCATGTGAATTGGTGTCAAATATGTGTTACATAAAAAAATACTTTCTAAAATAGAATTATAAAAAAAATAAAAAAAAATACATTAATATTAAATAGAATCAATAAATATAATATAAATATTTAACTTTTTCAAATTTTCATATGATACAAACAGTAAACTTCTTTTAATTTTTATGCTATATAGATTATAATTCATACTTCCAATGCTTTAAGATCTAATATTCATCATATAAATGATTATTATAGATATCTAGTGAGAGATAAAAAATAAACAACTCTATTTTTCTTTTTTTCTTTTTTTTTTTTGTGTGTCTCTTGCTTATGATATTGGGTTGAGTGGTATTATTCTTGAGATTAAATCATGTAACGTACACTTGGTAACACTGAAGCAAACTCTGAAAAATGGAATTAAAAAAATAAGGTAATAATGGTGAGACTAATCATGTTATTGATTAAAAAGATTAGTTTAAAGGGGAAGCCTTTTGTTTAAGTCCCCATTAGTTGTGCATTTCACAAAAAGAATGAAAAATAAATCTTATTTTATATTTTATATATTTCTTTTTTAAGTTGGGTGGGTAAGGTATATAGCCGACATATATTTTCATTGATGCCCACATCATTAATAAACCATCCAAACACAGTGCACATTGTGAGAATCTTAAAAAGGCCAGCCGCATGGAAAACCACTTGCCACCAATTCCCGAGTAATTGCCGATCTTTTGCCGTATTGTTTGAATTAAAAAAAATTTGACAAAAAGTATAAAAAAAAAAAAAATATATATATATATATAAATAAAAATATTGAACTCTGCAAGTCTGAACTGAAGCCACTGTCTCCTTCTTCCTCTACCCTCTCTCACCTAAAAAAATAAAAATAAATAAATAAATAAAAATGACCACACACTCTCTTTCTTCTACTTACATCTCCGTATATCTGCAGAGCAGGATGAAACAAATACCCCATCTTGAAACACTGAAATGGTACAGTCACTTTCAAGTCCTTGCAAAAGTAAAAGAGACCCAGAATGACAAATACAGAGTAAATAAAAGTTAGACCCAATAAATAAAAAAATATATATATATTGAAAAGGTTGAATTTTTTTTTATTTTTTTTTGGGGGGAATAATTTGTGCTTTTATTGAAAAATATTTTGATGGGGGTGTTGATCTCGGGTTTTTGTTTGTTTATGCTTAAGCTTCCCCACTGGATGATGAGATAATGATGTGCCCAACCTCATATCAACTGTTGGACACCAAACTGAGGAGAGAGAGAGAGAGAGAGAGAGTGTGTGTTGGGTTTAAAAAAGAAAAGAAGCACCTCTTTTTCAATTTTTTCCTCGCTTTGATCATTGATTCCAGTTGGAATTCTAGAGAAACCAACTGGGTCTAATCCAAGTTTTTTTTTTTTTTCTCTTTTTTTCTTGGTGTTGGGTTTTTTTTCTTTGAAAATGTTGCATCTTTGATGCTTTTCTTTTTTGTTTGTACAGAGCTCTGCTGTGGAGAGGTAGGAAGAGCTAGATATAGGAAAAGGCCAATTTCTTTCTCTTATCTCATTAAATGATTCCCTCACAGGTTTTCCCAAAATGATTACTGGGTTTTTGTTCAGCTTGTTGTTTTGGGCATGATTGTTAGTCCTTCTGCGTTGTTGAGTGAAAAAAAAAAGGTGCCGTGTGGATGGAATTAAATGCTCTCCACACTGTATGTGTAAAGAAAAGAGATTTTATATTGAACTGCAAAATGGAAAAAAACTGAGGAGGATAGCAAAAGAGGGACCGGATACCATTTAGCTTTTCTTGGTATAGTGGGGGATAATTTGGAGCTTGCTTTGCAAAGATTTAGTTAGTCTCCTGCAAATTTCACCTTTTGGTAGAGTCTTCTGTGGTGGATTTATCATAAAGCATTGATCTCGATGAGTTCTGTGATAGTTGCAGCAATTTCATTTTCATAAGCTGAATTGTTTCTGACTGAGGGGGTTTCTCATAGCTGTCTGATTTTCATGAGTTGCTCTTCTGAAGGAGGATCGTTTTTCAAGGTTTCAAGAATCCTTGTGAAGATTCATAGGTGGGTTTTGTTTAGTATGTCTCTGAATTTCAAGATCTCTGGTCTGAATGGAAGATTACCAGCCAAATTCAAGTTGAAGAAGACAAAGGAGTCTCCGCATGGGCCTAACTGTGTCAGAAAATGGAGAAGGAAGCTTTTATTTCTCTGGTTTTTTGGTATTATTTCAATTGGGAGCATTTTGTTATTCTTGAGCTTCAACCATTGGACTTTGGGGAGGAAAGAGAGGACTCTAGCTTCTCGTGAAGGAAGAGCTCGAATGTTGCAGCACCATTTCAATATTAGCAAGGACCAGCTTGTTGCTTTAGCTTCCTTAGTTTCCAAATCAGATCAGGTTCTTCCTTAATGTCACTTACAGTTAAAAACTTTACTAGTTGTAGGCTCTTCTTCTTTCCCCTTTTGATTGTTTCAGTTGAATTTTCTGGGTATTGATAATAAAGAAGTCATTTTGAAGTTTCTTATTGTCGTTGATTAATATGGCAGTGAACATGATGGCTTCGTTCTATTTGGTTTTCTTTCTGAAGATATAATTTGCAGTCAGTCTATTGTTTTTGAAAATAATTGCACACTGAATTGAAATTTAGCTGAAAAATAATTGTGATTGAGAAAGGGACTGAGAAATTAGTATATTTTCGCTGCATGGACAAAGTCAACTTTTCATTTTTCTGAAACATGCTTGTTACCGATTCTCAAATAAGCTTAAGCTGCGTGGATAGTTCAACGCTTGGTGATTTTATAATAGACTATCAGGTTTTGAAAGCGATGTAATTATGTTTGAAGTATTTGGGTCGAGATTTTATATTGAGTTCAATAATGATAATACTTTGCAATTTGCTTATTGAAGAATAAAAAAATGAATTAAGTCAATGATATATTTTATATATATATATATATATATCATACAATTATAGATGATCTGTTTCAAGTTTGCTATTTGTTTGAACAGACAACAACTGTTTACAAAAATAGCAGGTTGTTAGCAGACACAATAATAAACATCTGTCATGCTGGGAAAGTAGGATGAAACAACAACAAGAACACATGCATGTTTGGATTTCCATTCTGGCAGATACTATCAGACAATCTGCCACATGTTTGTCCCTTTCGATAATATGATATTCTTTTAAGCAGAAGTCCCCCGAGACCCCTTTGTTGAAATGAATATTAATAGGAACAAACTGCATACTTACAAAAAATGTACCTTGCTTTGGACTCACATATTAGGTTCTTCCAATAACTTTCTCTATTTTATGTGTCTTGCAGATAGCATCCCTTGAATGTACTGAAGAGCTTAGATATCAAATGTCATTTAGTGATGGCATTGCCTGTTCTCTGAAGTTACCATGTTCGGAGGAGCTAGAGTTTCAAAAGCAGCAGAAATTAGTTGCAGAAATTGTAAAATCTATGGACCAATGTCCTGTTCCTCAGGATGAGAATATCCCCACGAAGCTTTACCTATCCCTGCTAAAGAGCAGATCTGTATCATGTACTTTACAATATATGGTTTCAACTTATCAGCTTTTTGGAAAGGTAGTTACTAACAGTTTGAGCCTTTCTCTGAAACAAGTTTTATTTTCATAACTCTGTTTAATTTGAATTTGTTGGTGAAAAATTTATATAACAAAAGACAGATAACTCCAACGTTGTAACTCCAATACCACCGAAGACAATGAAGTCCACCCATTTAAATTTTGTTTTGTACTTTTTGTTTTTTAAGCTCTCCTGCTGTTTAGTATAACAAGGAAGAAAAAAAGTATGTATCTTGCCCTTGTTTGGTACGAGATAAAAAAGGAAGGTCTAGTGTAAATAAAAATGTGTAAGTGCTACACCTTTCTCAATCCCTTCATTTTTGGAAGGATTAATTTTGGTTGGTTTGGAAGGGTTTCCTCACAACTGTACTACCCTTTTCTTCTCCTCTCTCTCTCTCTTTCTTTGCTCTCATTACCCTCTGCCAAACATAGGTTAAGCTTCATAAAATAGCCCTCTTATCCTAACTGCATAAAATGTCAGTAAATCTTAATTGTAGATGTATGGCCTGGTCCATGCATGTAATATAGCAAATATTTAGACTAGTTTGTAATCCAATGTTACCTCATAGTTTGTAAACATAAAATTATATTTTTGAGTGTGACATGAAATAATAATAACTTTTTGTATGGATTTGCTGAGAACATCTTGCAATCACAGGCATTGGTGGAGTGTCCAAGGGAGCATTGTCAAATGTTGTGTAGTTTGTTAAAAGAAGTTTGGTGGGTCCTTGTTGGAATCATTGTATGTTACAAAATATTTGGTTTTACTTTGAAATCATGGAGGAAGCAAAAGCAGAAGCTGGTGCAAGAGCAGCCATTGGCTCAGCAGCAGAAGCTGGTTCATGATCAACCATTGGCTCGGATTAATAAGAAGCTGGTTAATGAAAGGCCACTGGCTAGGCCACAGAAGCAGCTACCTAAACAGCAACATCAAGTTGATAATCCTCCTAAGGGTGCTGGAAAGTGGAGGAAGACACTTCTAATTGTATTTGTGGTGTTTGGAGTCAGTATGTCAATTTGGTTATTTTGGCACTTGAATGGAAAAATCATTTTGAGGAGGGAAGAAACACTAACCAATATGTGTGATGAGAGAGCCCGCATGTTGCAGGACCAATTTAATGTCAGCATGAACCATGTTCATGCTTTAGCCATTCTTGTTTCTACCTTTCACCATGGGAAACATCCTTCTGCAATTGATCAGGTAATTTACAATCTCAATTATGATGTGATGACCTATTGGGTTTTTCTACCATCAATACAATAACTTGAACTTTGACCTGTCTGCATTACTTATGGATCAAAGTTAATAAAAATTAGTAAAGAAATAAATGGATAAATTTTAGCCAAAATTTGTATAATTGGTTCAATTCTGATGAAATTTTATATGTAATACAATATGTAGTTGATGTTATTCTTGTATAGTTTATTTACATGTTGGGGGTTCACCATGTGTTAAATTATCATCAAAACCTTAAAATAACACTAATGGGATTTAGCAGAATTTGATTACAAGATCAGTTAGGGTAAGCAATTAGGCTTTAGAAGTAGCTCCAACCCTGTATTTTGTTCTTGGTTTTGTTCGTGGTTATGCAATTCAAGAAATTTTACTAGATAATCAAGGCCATAATTATGCTATATGTGAAAGAATGCCCCTCTCTCTCTTTTTTTTTGGGTGTGTGTGTGTGTGTTAAAGAAATGATACTTTGTTGTTATGCTGATCTCAACCTATACATCTTTGTCTTTCTTTGTGCTGCAGAAAACATTTGGTGAATATACAGAGAGAACAGCTTTTGAGAGACCACTTACTAGTGGTGTTGCTTATGCTTTGAAAGTGCTTCATTCTGAGAGGGAACAATTTGAAAAGCAACATGGATGGACAATAAAGAAAATGGAAACAGAAGACCAGACTCTCGTACAAGATTGTATTCCAGAAAATTTGGATCCTGCTCCTGTTCAAGATGAATATGCACCTGTCATATTTTCTCAAGAAACTGTCTCCCACATTGTCTCCATTGACATGATGTCTGGAAAGGTGATGTTGGCTTTCAGATTTTCAATTAAGTCTTCCTTATACAAAGTGACTTCAAGTCTTGATTACTTTAGCCTCATGTTCTGGCAATTCTCCCTAACAAATTTGACAAATTAAATGTTTTTTTTTTTAAATGCTCGGGACATAATATAGTTCTAAATTCTAAGGCCATGTGTATTTAGGGTAGAATCCAAGTTATACGCTGATTGATGAACCATAGAGTTACTTCTATTTGTTACATCGAATAGAGTGTTAAGGTGCCATATTTATTGGAATTCTGCAGTCTATTGCGTTGGCTTGGTCAAAGCTCCATTATTAAAACAAAGATGTCTTGCTGTCACTGGGATGTGATTTCAGCACCCAGATTCATGCTGTGTTTTTTCTGTTACTCTTTTGCCATGTGGTTCGGTTTGCAACAATGGCAGAAACAATCAACCATTTCCATGCTTGTTAATTTTCTGATTGTGGGGGTACTTGTACCAATCAGTTCTTTAGAACTCTATCCAGCCTCTTGAATGTAATCTCTATAGTTTGTTAAGTGCTGCATGATATTATAAGTTCTTCGAAAAGTTTTATGCTTGTGAGCATTTCTTGTAAAGTCATTTCAATTTGCATCAGTTTGCCTGGTTATGCTAATGCCAGAAACTCAGAGTTGCTATTCTGATATAATATAGGAAGACCGTGAGAACATCTTGCGAGCAAGGGCAACTGGAAAGGGAGTACTGACATCCCCTTTTAAGCTATTGAAGTCCAATCACCTTGGTGTGGTGCTCACATTTGCTGTCTACAACACAGACCTTCCTTCAGATGCTACCGCTCATCAACGCATTGAAGCTACTGTAGGGTAATAATATGTTGCCTAGAGTTTCCTGATGCCGTGCATGGTTGTGAACTTGTGTAGTTATTGTTGTTGAATACTTTGTGGCATATGTTAGAAGCAGAAATTAGTTCTTAAATCAGAACCGCTTTGCTAACAGGTATCTAGGTGCATCTTATGATGTCCCATCTCTGGTGGAGAAGCTTCTGCACCAACTTGCCAGCAAGCAAACAATTGTTGTGAATGTTTATGATACAACTAATGCATCTGCACCTATCAACATGTATGGTACTGATGTGACTGATACTGGCCTATTGCATATTAGCAACCTTGACTTTGGAGATCCACTTCGCAAGCATGAAATGCACTGCAGGTTAGATTCACATCAAATATCCAGCCAAAGTCATGGAACCACCATTGCCCTCAAAATGTTTTCCCTTTTGCTGCAGGTTTAAGCAGAAACCTCCTTTACCTTGGACAGCAATAAATTCATCACTGGGAGTCCTAGTGATTACTTTGCTAGTTGGCCATATTTTTTATGCAGCCATAAGTCGGATAGCAAAAGTGGAGGCTGACTACCGAGAGATGATGGAACTCAAAGTTCGCGCTGAAGCTGCGGATGTTGCAAAATCGCAGGTGCATTTTATTTATTCTTGTACTGATTGTTGTGTTTTCTGTCATACCAATTAATAATTCTTGTAATAACTGTAGCACTCTGCAGAAGGAATTTGGTTTTCAGATTTACAGTGGTAAATCAATTGTTTGAGATTTTATTTTTAAGTTTTCCTCATGATATCAATCTTATGTACATGATATTCCTGCGTGCTGAATATCTCTCTGTTTTGCAGTTTCTGGCAACTGTTTCCCATGAGATCAGGACACCAATGAATGGTGTTTTAGGTAATTTTGAAATCATTAACAAAAATAGTTAGTATGCAATGTTCTTAATTCTAAGTAATGTTGTTCAAATTGTATTACCTTCCAGGTATGCTGCAAATGCTGATGGATACAGATCTTGATGCAACCCAACAAGACTATGCCCAAACTGCTCATGCTAGTGGGGAAGACCTTATATCACTGATAAATGAGGTCCTTGACCAAGCAAAAATAGAATCGGGCAGGCTTGAACTTGAAGATGTGCCTTTTGATCTACATGCAGTACTTGATAATGTTTTATCGCTTTTCTCAGGAAAATCAAATGAAAAAGGGATCGAGGTAAAGACAAATCTGATTTTGCTGAATTGATTAGTTTTTGTACAGTCGTTGATATTAATTCTTATCTAATCATGGCTATGGGTTTTGTTTTGGATGAGAGAAGCTGGCTGTTTATGTCTCCAAGTTGGTGCCTGAAGTTGTCATTGGTGACCCTGGACGCTTTCGGCAGATAATCACAAATCTTGTTGGGAATTCAATCAAGGTTAGTTATGCTTGGGATTCCAAAGTTTGTCATTATATATTGGGAATTCTTTGGTACACGCATCTATTTTTGCTTCTTGTGTTAAAATTGTGTTACTGGTTGAATAACTTTAGTGTAAATTTTCTGTTTTAAATTGCAGTTCACCCATGACAAAGGACACATATTTGTCACAGTGCATCTTGCAGATGAAGTGATGGGTTCACCTGATGTTATGGATGAAGTGCTTAGACAAGGGTTGAATTTAGTTGGAGATATGACAAATAAAACTTATAATACTTTGAGTGGATTTCCTGTGGTTGATAGATGGAAAAGCTGGGAAAAATTTAAACATTTAAGCAGCACAACAACAGAGGAACCTGATAAGATCAAACTACTGATAACAGTTGAGGATACAGGTGTTGGAATTCCTGAAGTTGCACAAAGTCGGATTTTCACCCCTTTTGTGCAGGCTGACAGTTCTACATCAAGAACATATGGTGGGACTGGTATTGGACTAAGCATTAGTAGTTGTCTGGTCAACCTCATGTGTGGAGAGATAGGGTTTGTGAGTGAGCCTGGCACCGGTAGTACATTTTCATTCACTGGAACTTTCAGAAAAGGAGATGTAAGTTCTCTAGATACAAAATGGCAGCAGTATGATCCAGCTGTTTCAGAGTTTCAAGGACTAAGAGCATTGGTAATAGATAAAAGGTCCATTCGGGCTGAGGTCACAAGATATCATCTTCAGAGGTTGGGTATATCCGTGGATGTAGCTTTTGGCCTGGAATCAGCATGCTCTTATCTATGTAGTACTATCAATGCCAGGTGGAATTTACATTGCTAACACTGCTATACTGCTCTTTCACCTCTCTTTCATTTTTTACAGTTTTCTAATGATTAAAAATAATCAATAAAAAGATTGGAAGAGTTTTATAACTATCATTGATACCTTTGGATGGAAAAATATATAAATTATTAGTTATCCATATAATCTTCATTATGAAAAAAATTGGAATGATCTTATAGTTTCTTTTGCATCTTAATGACCCACTCTAAAGTGGGACATTAGATACTGTGCATACATTTTTCAGCTGTAAATTGAATTTTATGTTTATCTTGGTGAATGGGTAAAAAATTTTCTGAGTTCTTTTCTTGGGAAAATTAAATAGTTAGGTTTGCGTGTAATTGCACCATTTTTTTCTCGTAAAAGCCCATCAATCTGAATTGTGACTGCTTTAAAAAAGTAACTGTATTTTCACAAAATTAAGGGAGAAAACCTGTTTTTAAGTATACTGAATGACTTGATTTTGACTATGCTATGCAATTGTTGATTGTTTCGTTTCAGCTTTGGGCCCACACATTTGGACATGGTTCTTATTGACAAAGATGTTTGGGATAAGGAAACTGGTATACGATTCCATCAGTCACTACAAGAGCTCATGCAAAATAACACTGCCAAAGCCTCCTTAAACCCTCCAAGGATGCTTCTCTTAGCTACCTCCATTAGCCCTGATGAACGGAATGAGCTCAAATCTTCTGCTTTAGTAGATAAGGTACTGATCAAGCCACTTCGATTAAGTGTCTTAATTGCCTGCTTCCAAGAAGTTCTTGGCAATGGTAAGAAGAGGCTTGCAAACAGGAAAAAACCGGCAACTCTTGGTAATTTACTGAGAGGAAAGAGAATTTTGGTGGTGGACGACAATATAGTGAACAGAAGAGTGGCAGAAGGAGCTCTAAAGAAATATGGAGCAATTGTTACTTGTGTGGATAGTGGAAAGGCTGCTTTATCAAAGCTTGAGCCTCCCCACAACTTTGATGCTTGCTTCATGGATCTCCAAATGCCAGAAATGGATGGGTAATTTTTCTGCCTGCTTATTAATGAATTTATAATTTATGTTTTAGTGTTTGTATGTGGAAAGGGAGTTGAAGTGGTAAACCTTTGACTAACCAGAACATTAAAAACTGTTCAACTAATTGGCTACCATGTGACAGAAATTGAAAAATTGATGGTGGCAAAATTGTTTAAATTGGACATAATTTACATGAATGCGTTCTTAGATTTTATAACCTCGCAGTCTCTCTTTACTTGTTTGGTTAAGACTCAGGTTTCAACATGCAATATTATTTTATAACTTCACAATGTCTCTTTAATTGTCTGGCTAAGGACACAAGCTTCGTTATACAATATTAGTATGACCAGAGACTATGCTAGGATAATCCTTTAATCGAGGAAAGGATATTAAAAGTAATACATTCTGAATACTTTTTGTTGTTTGGCATCAGTAGCCTTTCATTTTAAGTATGAGTTCCAACACTAATTTAGTTCATTATCATACAGGTTTGAAGCAACAAGTAAAATCCGCTGTATGGAGAAAGAGGTGAACGAGGCAATTGCTTCTGGAGAAGCATCAGTTGACAGGTTCGGAAATGTGGCCCATTGGCACACACCAATATTGGCTATGACAGCCGATGTGATTCAAGCTTCAAATGAAGAATGTATGAAGTGTGGGATGGATGATTATGTATCAAAGCCATTTGAAGTAGGGCAGCTTTATTCAGCAGTGGCACATTTTTTTGAGTCTGGCTAAGAGGGTCTACTTAACATCAACACGGTTGTTTATGGTGAACATCCAAGTGATAGATCGCTAGTATATTCGGATGAGCAGTCAGGATTTAATGTTCTCCAACAAATTACTAGCATTACAACGATGGGAATGGTGGGAGGACTAATCCTGACGATATTTTCTAGCCTTTCCAAACATGGTAACTATTCAGCATGACTCATATTACTTGGAATTGCTCTGTTCTGAGGCATGAAACATGTCAAAATATGTAGTTGTGCTTTCTGCATCTAACTTGGCATCTTATGGAAATTATGGCCTTTAAGAACTCGTTTAACCGGAGACATCTTTCAGGAATCCAGAGGTTGTGACCCTGACCGACAGATTCAAGCATGCATGCATATTGGAGAAGAAAAAAATGAAATGCTTGGCTGGTTTGTTTTCATCCGTACCACGCATGTGATTATCCCCACAGATATATTAGAGAAATGGCGGCTTTTTCTGTACATACCCTTGATTCTTTTTATTAGTTATCTGTAAATTTGTGTCTGCTATACCCTACTTTTTCTGGATTCTCCATTGAGGAAAAGTAGGTTGGCAATAAAATGCTATGGAGCCAAAATCTGTTCTTTTTTTTTTTTTTTTTTTTTTTTTCCTCTTTCCAACTCTAATGAGATGGGCAATCTTTCTGAGGCTTTCAAGGATGAAAGATTACAAACATTCATTTTGGTAAAAAATTGATTATGTGATCTGTATTGACATTGTATCATCCTATTGAAATCTTTTTACTTCGAGGGAGACAGTCACCAGAAGCAGAAAGTGATGGTCATCAGAGGCAGCAGCTATACACTATGTAGGATTTTCTTGTAGGTTTTATGCCATATGTTTGGATTTGTGTAATGAATATCTTGATATAACCCATTTCATCTTCCACTATATACTGAAACTGTATCATGTTTACCATGGTGAATATACAACTTTTTTCTGCCATCTTGGTCTGTTTGCAAGCATTATTTGGGAATAAGGAAAACCTTTTGGCATGGTGTAAAGTCAGGAAAACATGGTGGCACCCATTGTTTTTAAGTCTAAAAAGTACAAGTTAAGATCTGGTTTCTACTGTAGAATCTGGTTTTGTAATCCATGTTCCATAACCTTTTCTTACTAGAATGTGGTAAGTCTACCTGGATCCCATTCATCATTATACAAAAAAAATATTAAAAAAAATAAAAAAAGGGGAAAAAAAACATACGTTGGATCTTTGCCATTAAAGATTTATTGTTATTATATTGAATTCAATATCTTTTTTATTCTTTTTCGAAGTTACTTTATAGAATAGTGAGCATGCAACGTTAACAGAAAAAACAGTATACTTGGTTTGTGGCCATGAGAAACCCCCATTTGGATATATAGGTCATCCATTTATATTTTATATACGAAGGAACCACTGAACCTCCTCTCTCGCCGTCTTGTTTCTCAAAATGTCAAATGGTTTGGTATGGATGTTGCTTGCTCTGCTCTTTTTATCAATACTTCCAAAATCAGGTAACTAAACCCTACCCATTTTAGTTTTCACCTCAATTAATACACAAATATATAATGCACTATATATATATATATATATATATATGTATATATAATAGGCGCCTATTAGTGCTTGTAAGTGGCTAGACGCCCATCGTAGAAGAATTATATCTATATATAGAGAAAGATAGAGTATATGCTATACTATTTCTTGTGATAAATTATAAGGTAGCTAGTTTTTGTGATTCCATATGACGCTGTTGATATGTTTGAAGTGGTAGAAGGGGAGTTTGAGCAATGGTGCATAGCAGACGAGCAGACACCAGATGAAGAGTTGCAGGAAGCCATGGATTGGGCTTGTGGAGGAGGAGGTGCTGATTGCAGCAAGATTCAATTGAACCAGCCTTGTTATCTACCTAATACTGTGATAGATCATGCTTCTTATGCTTTCAACAATTACTATCAGAAGTTTAAACAGAAAGGAGGTTCATGCTACTTCAAGGGTGCTGCCATGACTACAGAACTAGATCCCAGTATGTACTAGTTCAATAGACATATGTATGTATGTCTGTATTTAAATGCGATCAGGAGAGGACATAAAACTTAAGAATATTGTGAAGATATAATATTTTGTAGGAGAAAATTTAATCCCACAATATGTTATCCGATGTGTATCCTTATTATGTCCTTAATTATGTTCTCATCTGACTAATACTATATATATATATATGTGTGTGTGTGTGTGTGTGTATTTCCTTTATTTTATTCTTTGATTCACATGCATGGAATTGAGTCCATGATCATGTGGCTGTAATGGGGTAGGTATACGTAGGCCATGTGAGATTAGGATAGATTCCCATGTGGAGCTGTTTGTCTGTTTAAGAATATTAGACCCGTTTTTCTAGTTTGGAACTGACTAAAATCAACTTTGACAAACACCCATATAATGTGGCTTTAATAATAATAACAACATAGAATATACGGGGTTTTCTTTTCTCTTTTATGGCTGCTACATATAATATATATATGTATATATATATATAGCTAAACTTGTTGAAAATGTCTCTCTTGCAGGTCATAATTCATGCCACTACGAGTTTGTGCCTTGATTCAACAAGGAATTATGTCCTCATAATAAAGTTCGAAAAATATAGAATTAATTCTCTGTACGGAGGGAATTAATTTATTTATTTTTTGATTGAGACGGAAGGAATTAATTGAGTATTCTCATGGATTTGTTTCTTGTATTGCTTTTTAGATTCATCAAGTGTATCAAAATTGTTTTTTCTATGTATGCTGAACTATTTTTTTGCCAACAAATTGCCCATGAAAATTTTGGAAAAAATATATATATTATATTTAAAAAAAAAAAACTACAAAAAATCAAGAAAATAGTAAAATAGAGGGATAGAAAATTGGGCTTTCTTAAGAGGGTTTAATGGTAATATTCGACATGGAAAATGTTCCCCATGGTTAGAATTACAAATTATTTTATAAGGTTTATATGAACAAGGTTATATATTATTCAATTTATATTGTATGTGATTATTAATCATTAGTTAGACAAAAATGACCTAACCCATTATATGTAAAATACTTTTTCTTTGTCTAGGATTTCAAAATTAAAAAATAAATAAATAAATAAATTTGGTTAAAACGTATTAGTCAAGAGTCAAGAGTCAAGACAAAGTGTAGAATCCAAGTCCAAATTGTTATTAGATTTTGGCTCATTGTATACTGTTCCATCTCTTTCAGATAACTATTGAAAGGTGCTTTCAGGCTGTCACTGAATAGATTGAAAACAACCATACAAATACAAAGAAGTTGAATATGTTGTTCAATCATTCATCAAACATGACACATCTATTTTTAGAAATTAAATTAAATTGAATCATTGATTTAATAGCCGAACTTTTTTTATTTTTGGGAGTGAAAAGAAAGTGAAAGACACTGTTTTTTGAGAGACTAGGAAAATTGCAACATGTCACAAAAAAGTCTAAATGACAAAATTAACAATAATTGTACCTGTTAAACTAGGAACGTCCAAGTGTTTATTTGTACTGATTGAAAATATTGTACAATGTCCAGGATCAAAAGTAGTAATAATAATAATGTGGTACCATTTCAACATGCCACGTATTGATATTAGTACTAGTAAGATAGACCATCTAGTTTTGAAAAAAAAAAAAAAAGTATGAATTATTATTATTTTTTTGGAAAAGAAAATATCTGAGTTCTAGCTAAATGATAAGGCAAAATTTTTAATTAATAATGTCTTGCCACGTTGTTTAATATCCAAACATTTGGAAAATGATTTTGATGATTAGTATTTGATTGTTAAATCTAACCAAGAAGACCACGTAATAAAAAGATATGGTAGGTTTGTAGGTATGTTGTCAATTTTTCTCGAATCATTAATTACATGAAAACTAATGTGATTTAGATCAAAATCAAACTTGTGAAGATATTTATTTCTCTCCTTTTTTTCATTTGCTAATGAAAATTGCAACGAAAAAATGAAAAGGACATTTATGTGAATATATTGCAATTTGTAGTTTGTTATCCAAATTATTATTGATATTATTATTATTTTTTGGCAATTGCATCTTCAAACTCTTTGATATTAACTTTTGAAAATCAACTTAAAATGTATGAGTGTTTGGTTAGTTTTGGAAAAGTAAGGATATATACACATAATCAAATTAATGTGCATTTTAAAATTAAGAATAAATCGATTTTTAATTAAAATACACAAAGTAAATTTTCAAATAATTTGATTTTCATGCATCCCTATTTTCCCATATTTTAAAATTTTCCATATACTAAAAATATTCACCCTCCTAAAAAAAGTAAAATTTCTACTTTGACACAATTGAAATGGAATCCTAGTCCTTTATGAAATTTTTGTCCAAAGTTTCAACAAATTCAACATATGTCAGTAGTAGCACTCTGATTCAAAAAAACATATCAGTAGCATGATATCAAAACAAGGGGCAATGTTGTCTTTTGGACAACTTTTATTTCGCACTCATTCAAGGGCAAATTGTTCATTTTACAATTATTTATTTATTTATTTATTTATTTATTTATTTTCTTCCACCCATACCTAGGATCGAACTTGGATAGATGTTACACTTGGATAGATGTCACAGCGATGCAAATATCCCAAAAATACAAAAAAAAAAAACAATAATAATAATACGTGCTGATGGACATGTAATTTTGGGCCTGTCCCACAAGTTAAACAAAAGTACCAATTGATTGAAGAGGATTGAAATAGTAGCTCAAAAAAAATTAAGGTCTAAAATGGGACACATAAATATAAAAAAAGGACCCACAAATGACCCAAAAGTGGAAAACAAAAGAGTGGGTATTTGGACCCCATTTGGAGTTAGCAATGTGCTCAAAACTTTGAGGGAGATGCAGACAGAGCCTGAAAATTGCAACGGCGCTGGGATATTGATGGATCTCCCAAAAGCTCCAACATGGTCGGCGTTTTGATAGGGATTTTTGGATACAAAGTCAAGATTTCCATTATAGCTTTAATGGGATTTTTGTTTCTAATTTTTTTGTTTTTTTCCCCTTCAATTTGCTTCATAGAACTTTGTAAGGTTTTTGGAGATAGAAAAGGTGGGGGAGTTACTAATTTGTTCTAAAAAACATTTCAAGTTACTATGCTTGTCTTTTTGATGAATTGTTGCTATGCTTTTCTTGGTTTTTTAACTTGCATGCATATAAAATAGTGGATCCAATTGTTAGGAGTCACTTTCTTTCAGGTTTTGAGATATGGATTGGTGGGGAACACCATAAGCAAGCATGCTTATTGCCTCTTGCATTATTCTTTAAACCAAATTATTTGGAGCATGGCAATATTGTTCCAAGTCTTCTTCTTCATCATCTCTATTATCATGGTTGGGAAGATAAGTTTTGTGTACTTTTTACAACTAAAATAATTAGTTTTAAAAACTTGGTGGAGACTTAAACAGATATTGAATTGTCTAGATAGACCACTCATGCATAAACAACCTTAACAAAACTCAATCTTGTTATCCTACTTGTACACTTTAATTCTATTATTATTATTATTATTTTTTCCTATTGTTATTGTAATTTTAAATGGAGGTGAAAGTAAATACACACATGCACATAAAAAATGAAGAGAAAAAGATGAAATAGAAGCTGTGAAAATAATACATAACATATACAATGCGAGTTTTTGTTAAAAAAACATTAATTTACTAATACCAAATATTTATAATTTGTTCTTTTTGGACAATCCAATTAACAATTACCATAGATAATAAGATTTAAGTTTTGAGTTTAAAGCCTAGTGATAAAATTTGTCTTCCTAATTTATTGAAAGTTTTATAAAAAAAAAAAAAAAATCATGATTTTGTTAAATTAAGAATGCCTGTATCATAAATACTTTGCTTTTGAATGCATTGAGATTGAATTTAAACCTAAAACTTTAGTAACTAATATTTGCCATATAAAGGTTCTTTATTTACTATAATAGGAGATTTCCTCAAAGTTATTTTCTTATGTTATATATATATATAGCTTACATCATGTTCCATTTGATTTTATTTCCAGACAAATAAAATATCACAAAGTACAAAACCCCATTTTAGAGGTCATTTTCACTTAGGCTACAAGCTTAATTAAACTAGAAAGTAAAATGCTTAGAGTACCAATTCCCCTTCTCTCTTTTTCTTTCTCCATCCCCATCTCCATATCTAACTCTCACCAAGCAATATAGAGACACAAACACAAAATTCCAAATCAAAATGGAGAATCGAGAAAGGCTGATTGAAGATAAGAAAGTGGGCCATGAGTGACACTAACTTTAGGGGGACAAGGAAGCAACACGATTCCCCTTTAGTTTCTTAGTTTTCTTTGGCACATTTTGATTCTGAAATACATTTTTTAAGGGTTGGAATCCCTTTGCATGATAACATCAGTGGGATTATTATATTTCTCCTCACCCCCAGAAACCAAAAAAAAAAAAAAAAAAAAAAAAAAAAGGTGTAAAATGGGGACATCTCATGAGTTTGATACTTGGTTTTAGTTTATTTATTTCTATTTCTCTTATTTGATCCTCAAATCTTATTCGCTCATTTGTTTATTTGTTCTTCTAGAAAATGAATTTTGTAATCTTTTACAAATATCCATCTTATAACTTTAAAATATTCGTATAAATATTTATAAATTGTCTTTTTATAGTAGCATGCGCATAAAGTGATATTTAAGTATAATTTCAAACACCAACATGAGCAAGAAAAATACAAGCACCTCAACGTGGCTTATATTATAAAATATTTGTTTTTTGCTTAACTTAGAATGTTTCTCTTGTTTATTAAATATATATATATATATATATTTATCTTTTAGACAAAGTGGATCATGTTTATTTGAATATTGAGTAACAATCAATTCTAGTATGCTACAAAAAAATATAAAAAATTTCACAAAAATGATTTTATTAATAATACAAATATTGACTAAATGAAGTAAAAAAGCGTTGGTAGATTATCTCTGTCTTAGTGGAATATAATCTTTTAGATTCTCTAAGAAAGTAAGAGTTTTATAAAGAAGTTAATGGAATAGCAAATGAATTTAAAGATTATGATTTTTGACATCACTGGTGTTTACAGATGTCAATCAAAAACATTAAAGGATTATAAATTTTAAATAGAAAAATGAATAAAAAAAATAATTTAATTAACTATTATCGTATCATTAATTATTTTAATAACTTTATCAATATAATAATTATTAATTAAAAAAAAAATATGGTTCGAAAAGTGCATAAAATTAGAGAGAAAGAGTGAGGACGAAAATGGAATATGACAAAAAAAAAAGGAAGGGCATGTTAGATGAAGTGGGAGGCACAACTTTCCTACGTCATTTTGATTGATGCCTTTACGGTAACTAATGTTCTGATCCCCTTTGCTCTCAACCGTGTGGGTCACTGTCTCTGACTCTTACCCCAATCTGCTTTGAAAACCAAACCTCATTGTTCACCCAAAATTACCATATTACCCCTCCATTTTCAATAAAAAAAATATATATATATATTATTTTTATTTTTTAATTTATAGATTTGCCTCCTTAAGTCTTTAATCCCACAACTTCTGCATCCTGTTTTTCGTCTAATTTGCAAAAGGTTGAAATAATAGTGGCATTTGCCTAAACATGACCAACTTGGCAAATTGCAAGGTTAGACTTGTTAAGACTTTTTCTCTTTTTGCATATCCAAACTCCATTATAATGATTGATGTAGTTATTTATAATTTTGAACAATCTGTTTACAGTTTTGATCTTTTTATGACTAAACTTAAATTCACTATATTAAATAGTAGATATTATTCATGCTTTCAAAACTCTTCAAATGGTAAATTTTACTCATAGTTGATACTAAAATTCCAAAATAATAATTTCTCTTACTATGATTTCGAATTCAAATACTCAACATTTTAAAATGTTTACTTATGAGAATAATTGGTTTGGTTAGTTCTTGATGTTACAAACCCATTGACCATATCATCTAAGTCTTAACAAAATATTTGGTATATACAATGTGAATGGTCTTTTTAAGAATTATTTTATTTTTATTAATATAATCTCACACAGACACACATATATATAACAAACATCTAATTCTTAACAAAATATTGGTATATGCAATGTGAATGGTTTTTTTAAGAATAATTTTATTTCATTAATATAATCACGCAACACACACACACATAGATATGTATACATATGTTGGATTTGGACGTATATATCATTTTGCAGTTGTATGAATATCAAAATTATAAGATGACAGTGTGTTGGCATTAAACCTTAGATTTACCTTATTGGAAGAATAAAAACCATACATCACAAAGAATAACTTTTTTTTTTTTTTTCCAGCATTTCAATAAATGTATAGTGACAAGTCCTATTCACCATCTGTCGTGTTCTGTATTATTTTATTGATAAAAAATAGAATTAAATGTACTTTTACTTTGACTCTGATTTCTTACTTTGAAAATATGTCTGATTGAAAAATAAAATCTAATGAAAAGGATTCCACGGTCACAGCCAAACCAACAATACAAAAAGATAGCAATAAATAACATTTGCAAACCCAAAAAATATAAAATAAACATAAAAATATCAGTGGTGGTAAAAGTAATTTTGGTACAATTCGAAGGGCTTTTATTGACTCACTATTTCATTTTTATAGTCACAGGGTTTGGTTCTCTTCGCAGGACACTGCTGATGTCTGTGTTTTCTCTGTTTTTGAAAGACTCTGGTTTTTGGACCATTAGTGCTGAAATTCCACGAACTTTATATTCCTCAGTTCAGGTAGCTTTGTCAACAAACTGATTTGATTTTGAAAAACTTGAAATTGATTTATTCTCTCAAAACACTGTAATTCTATTTATTTAATATTATTGCTTTTCTATTGGAATTACTCTGTTTTTTTTTTTTTTTTTTTTTTCGCTTTTTATCACTTTGCTATGCAAAACCAGTCAATTCTAGGCAAAGTTTGGGCAATCTGACCGCCCAAAGTTCAATTTCTGTAATATTTCGATGTTACTGGAAATGGGTTGGTGATGTTTTTTTCTTTTGTCATCTACTTACTAATTAAATTTTCTTCTTTTCCTTTCCTGAGCTTTCTCTGTTCTGTTTTTCAATGAAGAAAGACTTTGTTGTTCTTGTTTGTGATTGATATTTGATTGAAAAGTTCAAGAAATTAGATGGTTTTAGAGTATTTACTTGATTTTTTTAACAGTTTTGGTGAAATGGATTCGCATGTTTTCTACTCCATGGACGGCAGAATTCAAGACCATTCACTTTTTTCATATTGCTTTGTCTTCCTTTATGATCTTGAAATTGTTTGAAGTTATGTTTGTTAGAACCACTGAAATTGGTTTCCTTGGTTTTCATGAATTTGAATATTTGCTTCGTTTATTTTTCTTTCTATTATGATTGTGTAACACTAACACGAAACTCTTTTCTGCAGATTATGACGGATTTATAGCATAATACTACATTGTATCTGCAGAGAAATCATCTAGACTTTTAGATATTACTTGTCTTTTCCATGTAAGAGAATCCAAGTTTTCCCATCAAGAAGGTATTGTTTAAGCTCTAAATACAGCTCTCAGGTCTTTTTCTCTAAAAGCAACCATTCAATGCAAGCATCTCAGCAACAAATAAGAAGTTCAAGGATGTCAAATAAATTGTTCTATCGTCCGATTAAAGAAGAAGAATATTGCCTGCCTCAGTACCAAACTTTGGATCATAAACTGTGCTACAATGACAGCAGCCAAAGCACCCACTTCTTTCCTCAGATTTCCCGGGATTTGTACTGCACTTTGGAGTCATCCTCAGCAAATGGAAGCTATAATATTTACAATTCTCCATCAACTGTCAGTTTCTCACCCAATGGAAGTCCAATGTCACAGCAAGATTCTCATTCGTATCCACCTGATCAGCTTCAGTCTCCGGAAAATACCTATGGCTCTCCGATAAGTGGCTCCTGCATAACCGATGATATGAGCGATTTCAAGTACAAGCTGAAAGAACTAGAAAGTGTAATGCTGGGTAATGATTTTAATATCATTGACAACTATGACAATGTTTTTCACAATGGAACAGGCAATATCTTGCAGCAGGAGATTGATGACTGGGGACAAATTGTGCAGTCAATCTCTAAAAGGGACTTAAAACAGGTTCTCATATCCTGTGCTAAAGCTGTATCTGATCATGATATTTCACTGTCGAGAGTGTTGATGAACGAATTGCGTCGGATGGTTTCGGTTTCTGGCGAACCAATTCAAAGACTGGGAGCATACATGTTGGAAGGACTTGTTGCTAGACTTTCCTCATCAGGTAGTAATATCTACAAAGCATTGAGATGCAAAGAACCTGCCAGTTCTGAATTGCTCTCTTATATGCACATTCTCTATGAGCTTTGCCCCTATTTCAAGTTTGGATACATGTCGGCGAATGGGGCTATTGCAGAAGCCATGAAGGATGAAAACAGAGTTCACATCATTGATTTCCAAATTGCTCAGGGGAGCCAATGGATCACTCTAATCCAGGCTTTTGCAGCTAGGCCTGGTGGACCACCCCACATACGCATAACAGGTATTGATGATTCAGTGTCAGCTTATGCTCGCGGAGGAGGACTAAATATCGTGGGAAAGAAGCTATCTGCACTAGCAGAGTCGTTCGGGGTGCCATTCGAGTTCCATGCTGCAGCCATGTCTGGTTGTGATGTTCAGCTTAAGAATCTTGGTGTTCGACCTGGGGAAGCTTTGGCTGTAAACTTCGCTTTCACACTTCACCATATGCCTGATGAGAGTGTTAGCACTCAAAATCATCGGGATAGATTGTTGAGGCTGGTTAAGAGCCTGAGTCCAAAAGTGGTGACACTTGTCGAGCAAGAATCAAATACGAATACCGCTGCATTCTTTCCCAGGTTCCTCGAAACACTAGACTATTACATGGCTATGTTCGAGTCAATTGATGTAGCTCTACCACGGATTCTTAAGGAAAGGATCAATGTTGAGCAGCATTGCTTGGCTAGGGAGGTGGTTAATATAATAGCTTGTGAAGGCATTGAAAGGGTGGAGCGACATGAACTTCTTGGGAAATGGAGGCTGCGCTTCAGAATGGCCGGTTTTACTCCATATCCCTTAAGCTCCTTGGTGAATGCAACAATCAAGACACTGCTAGTTAACTATTGTAGCAAATATAGGCTTGAAGAAAGAGATGGTGCTCTCTATCTTGGCTGGATGAACAGAGATTTGGTTGCTGCTTGTGCATGGAAGTAGAAACCATGGAAGCTGCTGATGTATGCATTCCCTAGGAAGTAGGAAAACAAGCTTCGGTTGAGCATGTAGTTCGTTTCTTTTTTGCAGTTTTCGGTTTGTTTTTTTTTTTTTTGTTTTTTGTTTTTTGTTTTTTTTTTTTTTTGTTTGTTTGTTTGTTTATTTTACGCTCTGTTTTTACCTTGCTCGCTGCTAAGTAAAGAAAAGCTGTGTACTCTTCACAAATCAAAGTTAGTCATTTCGTTTGAAATCAGTAAGTATGCTTCAAACCTCCTGTTCAACTTGCCAAGAACGAACACTGGTTTATACAATCTCGTCTTGTGGCTTTTTTCTTTTCTGTTTTTCATTTTTGTTTGAAAAATCAAGCATACATGAATGATAAGTAGTCATTTATAATAACAAAAAGAAAAATGAAGTAACACTTATAAGAAAAAGTCAAAAACAAAAAACATAAACGTTATGAAACGAGCATGATGAAATTGCAGCTTGTTTATGGATGTCAAGTGAACAGATACAAATTTCTCCAATTTTTGCTCATGAGAGGAAAAGATAAATTATAGTAAATGAAAGAAGTGTGGTTCTAAGTTTTATAAGCCATTCAAAATTCCCCTCAAAATGCCAGCCTTTACAGTTTTATTTGATTATAATTTACGGTACCAAATCGATAAATTTCAAGCAGGTTATATTTTAAAATGTAGGAGTTCTGGACCTACCAGTTTAAGCCGAGCGCAATGCACATGCATGCTCAAGAATCTCCACGGTTAGACTTTAAAAAGTGCTGGCACCCCACAACTACTACCAAAAGAATAAAGAATCTTCCACTAAGTCAACAAATGTAATAATTTCAATCAGTTCAACCAATCTGCACAGAGCTTTTATGCTACAAACATGCGCGCCATGCCTAAGGAATACAATCATCAACCATGTTCAAACTTTTGCATACAACCATGTGAACCAAGTCTCGAAGTTGTTACCTTTACTACAATCTCTAAATCCCAAACTGATGAGCAATAGGGGCATAATAATTTATAGGGACAAAAAAATTAAAAAAAGAGACAGCATTTATGCAATTAGCTAGGGACTACAAAAGCTTCAATTATTAAGTTACTACTGAAAATCTACATCTTTGAATTTATTTGACCATATAAATAATTTACACACCTGATCATACATTTTCCAATCTGCCTTCTGATATTATTTGGCATTTCCACCTACTCACCCACTACAACGCCCCCCAGGAAAAAGAGAAAGAAGAAATAAAATATAAATTAAAGAAAGAAAATTAATAAGACAAAGAAACCATAACACCAACATGCCTGCCCAAATCCATGTCAACATATGCCATCATTTAAGGCCTCATGTAGATACAGCACCATGTGTTCAGCTGTGAACTGGTTCTGCATTTGGCTTTTGCCGCTCACTTATCTTACTCTCAGGACCCAGATTATCATGGCAGACAGCATTGCCTTCTAATTTATTTCTTGTCTCTCCTTTTACCTGATCATTTGGTCTACTTACAACGGCTGAATTAGAATGCTCAACCACCTTAACAGGACTACTTGCCTCTGAGATGACTGGCTTGCCATTTTGTTGCTCGTTTGATTTAGTTTCAGCACCCGAACAAGATTTGGTTACCTTATCAGAAGCAGCAACTCCACTTACTCCTGATCTAGTTTTCAACTCACCATTCAGCTGATCCTTTGATTTACTTTCATGATCTGAGGTTTTATGAGCCCTATCAGGAGGACAGACAGCAACATCTTCTGTTTTGGTGCCAGCATCATCATCATGGGCTATTTGTAACACACTTGATCCTGTTGTGTTATGAGTTACAGTCCTCACGGGTGGTATATCATGATCATGTTGTCCCTCATATGTGGCTATAACCACTTTTTGATCATGGGATGCCCTTTCTACATGCTTTTTGACAGGGCATCCAGGATTTGAGCATCTGTAGTAACTCCTACATTACATGATTGCAGAACCAAGTCAGCATGGAACCGTAAACACATAATATATGCAAAGAAGTTTAAACGATTCCAAAACAAATTAAGATTCTAATGTGTTATAATCTTCTCTGACATCCAAGAAAGAAGACAAACCTAAATAAACCTAGAGGTAGACATACGACAAGCCAACTTAAACCAAGGGATCTTATATCAATTTAAGATTGTACTGTATCCAAAAATAGTTGTACAGGGTGTCAAACTACTAAAACAACATAGTTTAGATGACCAAAGGGCCTTATAGCAGTTTTGCACCAGTTGTGTCTTATCTAAATTTAGATGCTCAAGTCAGAGTTGGCATGAATTATGGAAAATACCACTGCATGTACACATCCTGAGTTTTTGATATGGTGTAACAGTGGAAAGTTCCTATAGTTGCAATGTCTACTGTAATTAATATTTTCTCTTTCTCATTCCTCACGGGGGAACCAAAAATAAACAAACAAGATCAACAGAAAGATTAGGTGATAATCTTCATAAACAGCTGAGCAATTCAACTCATGTCCAAAATCCTTTCAAGGAACCATGGACATCGGCAAAGGGCAAAAGTAGATGTACAGGAATTTTGCATTTCAGGTTTCTAAACCAATGAGTAGAGACACAATGCATTGCACAAAGCTTGTATAATATACGAATGAATAGACATAAAAATAACACAAACCTTGGGTTTGGATTGCCTTTTACTAGTTTCTGCCCATATTTTCGCCATCTGTACCCATCATTCACAATATCAACCTCACTCAGAGTCTGAACAACAATGCGTGATTCACTGGTTGGCTTATCCACTGAGCTAGAGTTGACATTTTGTTTGTCTTTCTTCCTGTTTTGTATATATATATATATATATATTTTTTTTTTTTTGAGAACATCAATTGACAGGAAGTGAGAACACATATGTTTGTGCATAAACAAATCAAATTATCTAATGGATTTGCATACCGTCGTTTCGAGTCGGGATCATCATCATTAAAAACCTCATCTTTTATCTTATTTGATTGCACAAGCACACCCTGACCAATATCATTAGCTGCAACATTTGAAATCTTAGGGGCATCTACTCGCTCAGTTCGAACAGGCATCTGGCCATGCTCATCCATTGGGGTGTCTTTAAAAATGAGTTACAAAATAAATCAAGCAATTCATCACTTAAGGATCAAAAGTAGATATTAATTATTTAAGTTTCTTGCTCACCTTCTGCAGTGGTCAAAGACGGCTCATCTCGTCTTTCTTCAACAATAGACACAACAAAGCCAACAGCAACTGGGATGTTAAGTTGAGGTTTAGGATGCTCATGCTGGCCAAAGTAAATAGTATCTACAATCTGACCATCATGCGAGCGTTCTAATTGCTTTTTCACGAGGCAGTTCGGATGTGTACATTTGTAATAACTCCGAACATATTCATTTCCCTTAACAAGTTTCTGGCCATACTTTCGCCAGTTGTATCCATCTTCTGTCATTTTCTCACGTATTATAGTAGGAGTGCTGCTTTCTTGCCCAGATTGTGAGGCCGGAACACAAGTCCCAGGGGTTTTTGATGCTTTCTCCAATACCATAGTGGAGGACTTTCCTTCTTGATTCAATGACATTGCACGTACTGCAGAGTCCTGCACCTTTGTTGCTTGCTCAGGTTTTACAAAGGAAGACCTTCCTTCTTCATTGGGAGGTAATGAAGAAACCCTACTGCTAGGGGTCTCTTGTGATGTATGAGTTTCATTTATAGAATTCTCCCTCCGCTGCGACTTATCAGAAGCAACTTCATCTGTTACAGTTTCCCCTTCAGGAACCATGTGAACTCAAACTCTTCTATGTAGATTCAAGAGTTTGTAGTTCAACTCAGAGTGCCATTACCATAGTTGACCTAGGACTTGAATCAACCCCCACGAATTAAGGCTTTCAACCCTGAACAAATTTATTTAAAAAAAAAAAAAAAAAATTACACAATAACAAAAAATACAAACAGGACCATACTTAGCCAAGCCCCAAAAAAAGAAATAGATAAGATACCAATAATTAAAAAAACAAAAATCAAAGCAGCAAGACAAAAATACAACACAAAATGAAGGAGTTGATACATGGTAAATAATTATTAAAACTTAACAATTTAAGAAATGAATGTTTAGTTTTTAATCCATAAATGATCGCAAGAAAGGAAATACTAGTTTCGACGAAAATTAAGTGAAGCTGGTCATTCAATGTTCAAGAATCCCAATTTAGAGGTCCTAAATTTTTTTTCTTAGCATGCTTAGTAAAAAACGTATATCCAAACTATTAACTTGACTACCAATTCAGAATTCACAAGATATGCAAACACATAAACAAATAAAATTTTAAATATATAATACATCAAAATTAGTCTCCACTAAATAACTAAACTTGAAGGGGCCAAAAAAAAAAAATTCCAAAGTAAAATTCAAGTAATAAAAAAAAAAAATTTTTCCAAAGTAAAATTCAAGTAATTAAGTGAAGCGGAGTCACTCATCCTATCTTAGTTAAAGTTTAGGTTTTCAATTACAACAGTATCAGCATATGCAATTGGGAGCTAAAAAAATTACCATAATTGCCAGTTAAATTGGAGAATTTAAGGGGGAAAAAAAACAAAAAAAAAAACAAAAATTAAGACCTAGGGCATGTAGCTTAAGGATAAAAATTAGAAAGAAAAAGATGAGAGTAAAAGCCAACCTTCCCAAAATTTGGAGGTGAAATTAGGAAACCCTAGAATTGAAGTGATCAGACGGTCCAAAATCCACGTGGAAGATGGAAGCAGAAGAGAATGAAATCAGGGCCGTAGATCACGCCGGAGTAGTTGGGGAAGAGGGGTGATAGCCAGCGAGAAGGTGAAGTGGGAGGGAATTGGGTGTGAGTGAGAGAACTGAGAAAAGTGTGAAGGTGTGTGCGTGTGTGTGTGTGGGTTTCGGAGCCTAATCCATAATCCGACTTGGAGAGAGACGAGTGGGTACTGTACTACGACGAGACGACCAGATGTTTTTTTGTTAACCTGTTTTCAGGTTCACGGAAGAATCTGTGTTCCTCGCTTTCGATTTAAATGGGGGCATCTTCGATATTCGCGTTAAGACAGCAGTATTTTTTCTTATAAAATTAAAAATTATTAAAATATAAACGGGTTATTCTTTTATTTATTTATTTATTTATTTATTTTTTTACATCTCCAACTTTTTACGCGTTCAATTATTTCAAAATAAATAAATAAACTTTATTTTGTTGAACATCAAAGTAGAGGGATTTTGGAACCGTGCATTTTTTTTTTTTTTTTTTTTTGGCAATAATGCCCCTTACCTTTGAGGTTAGTGATATTTTACCCAAAGCTTTTGAATTTAGCACCCACGCCCTTGTTACATTTGGATGTTAAAATTGGAATTTGCTGCATACTCATCAGCCACCAACCTCAGCCACCACCATTTTTTATGAATGAAATCTCACGGCTTACTATTATAAAAATTGTAGGTTACTCATCTATATAGTTATGATAATCATTTGACCCAAATTCATTAGAAAACTTCCTTAATAAACATAGAAGCGAAAAATAATACAAAAAAGCTCACCAAAAACCAGCAACTTCAACAAGAATAAGACCTTACCACTAGCATTAAAAAAAATTTACATGTTGCCTATCCATGAAATGATGGTGATTTTGTAAGTCAACTTCATTGAAAAAACAATCCACAAAATACACTATAACAACTAACTTCAGCCACTATTATTTTTTAACGAATAAAAATTCTCACAATTGTCAAAAAATTCATGAAAAAACATCTCAATAAAAGAGTTAAAAATATAACTTGGTAAAATCCTAAGTATATAAACGACCAAAAATATATTGTCTTCTATATTACATGCCACAACTTGTGACAAATTAACTCCCAAAATAAATGCAACCAATATGGGGAAGGCCGCCTTCAAGGGATTCCCCGTTCCCATCCCATTCCTCAAATATTAGCGTGTCTGGGATATAAGTATTCCTCGTCTCGTTCTCCTAGGCAATTATTTTTTTAAACTTTTTTTTTTAAAAAAATTATTTAAAGAATATATTTAGAGCTCAGTTAATTTGTACAGCATTTTTAAAACAAATAATATATATAAATTATAAAAAGATGAATAAATAATAATAATAATTTTATTATTATTATGTAAACAGTGTGGGAATTATATTCCAACCAATCTAGAAACAAGACAGGGCACCCCAAGGGCAAGTTGCCATCTCTAAACCAATGCATTGGGACATAAAAACACAATTTCCCCATGATAGGGGACACTGATGTCACATTCAAAAATTTGGAGACAAAGTATCTCCCACCCACAAATGTTGAAGGGCATTACTACATAAATATATATATATATATATACAGTAAAGATGTTGAATTTTATGAGAAAAATATTTTATGTGGCAAGTTATGTCATTTATGTTGATTATCATAAAAATTAGAACATTAATTAAGTTTTAAAATGTATTCAATAACACGCATAATAATTAAAGATGAGTCTCATGCAAAATTTATTTACTTCCCTATTTGTGTTTATTTATTAAAAAAATCAAATCATATTCAAAAGATATGTCAACAGTTATGATAAGAATATATATATATATATATATATATATGTGTGTGTGTGTGTGTGTCATTAGTTTTTTTTTTTTTTTTTCCTCTAATAAAGTGAATGTCATTAGTCAGTTAAATGATATATCTTACCGTATTAAATGTTTTTACCATCAAATTATTACTGCATTATTATTATATAAAATCCAATCAAAGAAACTTAATTTTTTTTTTTATCGAAAAGAATATTTTTGTCCTTTTGATACTAATGGTGGTCCCATTTAATTCTAAGAAAAAAAAACATTTTTTTTTTGTTGGCTTTTCCTACACATTTTCTTATTTTTTGCTTTAATATTAATGTTCATTTATCTTTTATATGAAAACACCCTAAACATTAAAAATTTAAGTAGCTTCATGGGTTAATGGTTGTACGTTTTTATTTTAATATTGTTTTTCAAAGAATAATAATTCACAAAAAAAAAAGAATGAAAAATTAACAACAATATTCAAGCAAAATAAGAAAACAAAAAAGAAATCATGACTTTTTGGTTAAATGACAGGTGGTGTTCATCATAAATATCTGGTTCTCACTTCTCGCTATAAAAATTCTCACCATATCAAGTTCCCTAAAATTAAATAGTATGTTATAAATTAATAACATAAAATATACAAATACACATTTTCTATCTCTAATATAAAAAAAAAATGCAAAATTTCCATTAAGTAACTATAATCATAATATAAAACAATTGGTTAATGTCATTTCACCCTTAAACTATGTTTTTCATGTTCCTACACACTATAAAATTTCTCAAATGGCCTTTGAAATTGTATTTGTATCATTTTAGTCCAATTATATAATTCTATTTAAAGAATTTGATCAAATTAGTCATACACTATTACCCAAAAAAAAAAAAAAAGTCACTATATATACTGCACTAAAATAAAATAAAACATAATATAATAAAATTATAGATTGCGTATAATTAAGTTCATCTATTTCATCCTTTAAAAATATTTGATTGAACTAAAATATAGATGCTGGATTGAATTCATCTATTTTCTTCCTGTTTTGTATTAATTATTTCAATTTTTAAAATAATTTAAAAGTTGAGAAGCGAGCTTATTTAAACTTCGATATAATTTTGCATTTAGACCTTTAAAATAATTTTTAAGAAGAATGTCCTAAATCTTCCTAATCCTAAAATAAATAAATAAACAATTTAAGCATCATAATTATTTAAAAAATAAAAATTTCTCAAACCCATAAAACAATTTTAAACCCCAACAATACCTCTTACAAATACCGGTATACATGTAATTCTCCGTTTAATGACGCGTTTGGTTTGGCTAGTTGTATACGCCGACATCGTCAAAACGTATACATATCGCACGTGCTTTTCAAGATTAGTACCCAAACGCTGCGAGAAAGAAGGGCTTAACCCTAGCCCTCATTCTTTGCGATTGTTTACAGAAACTTCAATTCAATTCCAATTCCAATTCCAATTCCGCTTTCACCGAAACCCTACCCCTAGCAATCGAAGAAGAATGCTTCTATCTCCGGGTCAGTCTCCGCGCCATCTCTCATCCCCTTCACCTTCCACAGTTTCCGAAAATGCCGTCCGAAGCGCTGATCGTACGCCCCCAACCTCGCAGACAAACCCTAGAAGCCAACCCGCGGTCCTCGACGAAGACACCTACGTCGCTGCCATCGAGCAGATTATCGAGCGGGACTTCTTCCCCGACATCTCAAAGCTCAGGGACCGACTCGATTGGCTCGAAGCGATCAAGACGGGCGACCCAGTTCAAATCCGCGATGCGCAGTTAAAGATCATCGAGCGCCGTGCCAACAAGAAGGTAAGCAAACCGAACCCTGATGGTAAAACCCAAACACCCGGTTCTACTTTCATGCGTAATTTCACTCCCTTCGATGAATTAGACGGTAAAACCCCGAGAACACCAGGTGTTTCGGGTATGGTTATATCAGATGAGGCTGGTGACGGAAGAGACGATGATGCTGGTGGCGGCGTCGACGATTCTCTGACGCTGGACCAGTTTTTTAGGCGGTACACGAGTGAGGACAATCATAGTTTTTCGAAAATTATAGAGAAAGTGAATAGGAAGAGGAAAGAACGATTTGGGTATTTGACTGAAGGTGAAAAGGAACAAGTTCAGGCAATTGAGGATTCTAAGAGGGATAGGATTACAGATGGGTATGGGACATCCTATCAGCCTCCCAGTACATTGGAAGGTTGGAAATATACTGCAAAGAATTTGTTGATGTACCATCCTACTGATAGGGGTGAAGCTCCATTGACAGAGGAGGAACTTGCTGTTAGGATGAAGGCTTTGGAGAAGGAGATTAGTCGTTCCAATACAAGGTTTCATGGTAAGATGATGGATTGTAGGCCGAAAGATGATGGTACTTTGGAAGTACTTTATACTCCTATTGCTGGTGCAACCCCAATGCCTATGTTGGATAGAGATGGTGATAAGTCAAAGAGGTATGATTTGGATGATTTGAGGAGAACTCCAAATCCATTCTATGTAGAATCGGCAAAGAAGGCTGATAATGGTTATAGTTTTGTTAAGACTCCATCACCTGCTCCTGGTGTTGATGAATCACCATTCATTACTTGGGGTGAAATTGAAGGAACACCATTGCGATTGGAGCCTGAAGACACACCGATAGATATTGGTGGTAGTGGTGATGGTCCTCATTATAGGATCCCATGCCCACCTGCAAGAGATGAGAAGGCTCATTCACTGTCAAGGGACGCTGCACGAAAACTGAGGGAGAGGTCAAAAATGTTTCAGAAGCCACCACTACCATCTCCTGTTAGAGGGGGCAGTGCCAGTCCAAGCGTGCGGACTCTTTCACCTGCTGCCCAGAAGTTTGTAAGGAATGCAATTGCCAAGTCTTCAGCTTCTGTTGATGAAACTCTTCGTGCCAGTTACCGGGGTGCAAGTTCGGGCCTTGCTACTCCAAAGGGTGGAAGAAGTGTGTCAAGGCTTGGGAGAGATGGTAGTATGTCTTCAAGGTCCCCTTCTGTACGAGAGGGTTCTAATCCTCCTTGGTAATTTGTAATTTTAGCTAATGTTACATTATCATAAACAATGCTCGTCAAGCAGTGAGCGATCCTTTTGTTTAAAAGTATATGTAAAAAAATTGAGCTGTCCCATTGTTAATAAGATGAAATTTGAGATCTTAGATTGCATTGGGTGCCTAATGTTGGTGTTCAGGTTTATAATGCTGGTTTGATGATGTGAATATTATTTCTTTGTCAGCTTGCATTAGGCTTAAAAGAGAATATTAAAGTGCTTGCATTCAAATTAAATTGTTTAACCATGTTTAAAGTGGAACAAAAAAGCAGAAAATAGCATTATTCTGGATTGTAAACTTTTATGTGTTTTTGGTTTCCCATACCATGTACAATCTATGGTAAAGTGGAAGAAAAAGCAGAAAATAGCATTATTCTGGATTGTAAAACTGTTATATGTTTTTGGCTTCCCATACTATGTACAATCTTTGTGCTTCAGTTGAATAAAGTTTGATGTTTTAATCAAGTCGTTTAAAACTCTTTTTGATGGGGGATCTGATATCCAATCTGAATTAGTCACTGAATCACCTCCTCTTTGTGTATTGGAACGCTTGAATGGTGCTCGGTCATGTTTAATTTTGTCATACTTATTAACATGGCCTGTTTTTGCAGTCTGCAACCAGGAATAGTAAAGAATGAAGTTCTTCAAATAGGATCTGAATCTTTTGACAAACAGTAGATATGCGTGATCTGTATGAATTCCAAAACAACTTTTCGCTAACACTACTTTAGTCACATGTAAATTGGTTCTGTTTCTTGTGTAGAAAGAAGTGAAGTGAATTCTGGTTGATGAATACATTTACTGTCACCATATGTGTTTTGAAGGGCAAATGTATATGGTTGGGTCTTAGCTGTGTATGCAATAAGAAGTGTATCTTGGAGCGTAGCTTAGCTGGATGATGCTCCTTTTGTGTCGGCAAATCAAAAACGGGCAGTGGAAACTTTCAGAAGGGCACAGAAGCATATATATTATATATTTTTCACACACTTTTTTGTGATTTTGATATCCCAGGAGAGAATTCAATGTATCATGTCATGTATATATATATGGTAATGGAGTAGTGGCAATTAAATCAGCTGTCATGGAATCACCAGTTTATCATGAAAATGGATGTGGGGGTTTCAGAAGTCCAAGCAGAGAGATTCTGAGTTTTGTTAAAGCTTCCATCATGGCACGGATATTACATGAAACAATGACTCCTCATTTAATATTTTCTTGTTGGGTAAACTGAAAAAGCAAAGCTTTTTTAACTGCTATGCTTCATCACCAAGTCATCAAATTTTGATGCGAGTCGAAGATTCTCCAATGGTAGCCATTACAACTGAATTTGCTTTGTCAACTTTCACAAGCTTTTTGCGTGGTGTAAGGGCAATAGCTAGATTTCCTGTTTGGAATACTATGCTCTTAGATGTGACGCTTTTTTGACAGATGCAAAGAGCATTTTACAAATCAATTTTCCCTAACCCTTTCTCTGGAAATTGGACTTATGAAAGAAACAAAACAAAATTATCAGTGTTATTATTCTTTGCTTTCTATATATATATATATATATTATAGATCTCTTTTAAACCCAAAAAAATTAAAAAATTGATGTAGTATTATGGCAGAAATAATATAAGTATTACTCTTTTTCCTTTGTCACTAATTTTAAATATGGTTGATGCAATTAAAAAGAAATTCCAAATGCTATATAAATTAATTAATTTCGATCCGTTAACCTTTAACAAGTCTTTTTTGAGAACATATAAATATTTATAAAGCACAAATTTAATAAAAATTGAAAATAATAATAATAATATAAAAAAATTCAATAGGTGTGTGTGGAATGTGGATCCAACTGCAACGTGGCAAGTGCTGCGTCAGCTGATGAGTCACCAGTTGGTCTTTGCCCGGTGAGGCGAAACAACCGTTCCTCCGCAATTCCTAATTAATGACGTCAATAATTAATAAATAGTAGCTTAGGAGCACATATAAATAAAAGAATATATATATATATATATATATAAATTAGAATAGCAGACAATTTGGAAGTAGTAGAAAATCTCTTATTTGGCTTAAGCGAGAGCGCATAGATGAAACGACATCGTTTTAAAGCAGTCTAATCCCTGCGTCTCCGACACCTATAAATACCAGCACTCTCTCCTTCTTCATCTTCCACAAGCAGCAGCATTTGATTTTCTGGTGTGTGTGTGTGTGTGTTAATTAGGTGTGGTTGTAAAAGGTTCTTTTCCTTATCGTTTTCGTTTTCCACTTGGGAGCAAATTCGCGGTAAGTTATTCCTCTTTCGTCTACTTTGCTTCCAAGACTTGGCGTATCAGAATTCTTCATCTTCCTAGACCATTCATTTCAACGCATTTTATATTATATATATATATATATATATATATATAAATATATATAGATATGTATATTCGTGTACGTATCTGACTGAGAATCTGGATGCTTAAACCCTAGTTTCCGTGTCCAACTCTATATTTAGAGCTTTTTTCTTTACCGATCTAAATAGGAACTTTCTTGCTCTGTGTTCGCATTTCTAATTTTTGTCCACAATCTCCGATAGCTTTCTGCTTCATTGTTCTTCGGCTCTGATTTTTTACTCTTTTTTTGGTTCGTCATTGCTTATTTCGCGACTTTCTTTGCTTAATGGTTGTTCTTTCTGAATCTTTTTGCAATTGATTGTGTGGATTTTTGCGAAGCTTAAAAGATTTTATGGGTTTTGTATCTTTCAGTATCAACATGAAATAGTTTTCTTCGTAATTGATTGTTGAAATTTGTTATTCTTTTATGTTTTGCGATCGTATGGATCAGATACTGAATTTCGTAGTTGAGGCCAGAGTTTTTTGTTCGGCTTGATTGATTTTTCAGTCACCTTTCTTGATCTTTACTTCCAATCCTTATTTATCTGATTCTTGTTTAGTTTTCCCGCAAAATTTCTTGTTGAGCTTCTTAATTTCTTTCCTCTTTACCTTTTATTTTCTGAAATAGCTTCCTAGTTTGTTACGATTTAGTCGTACTGACTTTATTGTTGGACATTTTCTTTCTTGCAATTGGGTTTAAAGTTTCTGGCTGTAATGGCCTTATCTCTTAGCACTCAGATTCTTTGATATTCCTTTTTAAGTCTGAAAATATTATTATCGAATTAGAATTACTTTTCTCTGTTACGTACAGAAGTCACCTAGTATGTCGTTCTGTTCGGTATGCCTTTTGGTAAAAATGTATGTTTAGGGCTCTTGATTTCTTCATAAGTGCAGTAATTCCTGTCTCTTATAGTTTTTCTCTTTCTTGTCAGCTTGATCTTTGAAGATGCCAGCTGAGAGTCCCAATGCTTTTGATCGGGATGGTGAACCATTTGTTGAGGTTGATCCAACTGGGCGGTATGGGCGGTATAATGAACTGCTTGGTTCTGGTGCTGTGAAGAAGGTCTATAGGGCCTTTGACCAAGAAGAAGGTATAGAGGTTGCTTGGAATCAGGTTCGCTTAAGGCATTTCAGTGATGATCCTGTGCTCATCAATCGACTTCACTCAGAGGTTCAGCTGTTATGTGAATTGAAAAACAAATATATCATCGATTGTTACAGTGTTTGGAAGGATGATGAGCGAAACACCTTAAATTTCATTACTGAGGTGTGTACATCAGGAAACTTGAGGCAATACAGGGATAAGCATCGCCATGTGTCCATGAAAGCTTTGAAAAAGTGGTCGAAGCAGGTACTAGAGGGATTGGAGTACCTCCATACCCATGACCCATGCATTCTTCACAGAGATCTCAATTGCAGTAATATCTTTATCAATGGAAACATTGGCGAGGTAATGATGGCTTGTGTAAAATAGTTTTTCCCATATTTATGATACGAGCATGCATTGAATTGAATGAAGGGGATTTCTTAAATGAGTTTTCTTTAGTCTTCCTTCACTTGGATTTCAAGTAGCTTGTTGAAGATGTTAGATGTTGCTGTTTGCAGGCTTTTAGTTTCTCTTATCTGTTAGATTGAATATGGGTTTCATGCTACTGAGATGAGTTATAATTCACTTATCGAGGAATATAATTTTTCAGCCTATTCCTCTTATTGGAAGCTTCTATATTTACATTCCAATTCCTGTATCTTTAAATACGTCAGATTTTTGCAATTTTGGAGTAGGAAATTTATATTTGAGATTCAAAAATCTGTCACTTATACACAGTACATAATTACATATATGCATTCACATCATATATTTATATATGCATATGTAGTATACACATTAGGATTATAAAGTTGCTAATCGAGTAAGCTTTCTTCACTTGGACTTATAGCAAGACTAATCTATATGCATTTACGTACATATATTTATATATGCATATGTAGTATACACATTAGGATTATAAAGTTGCTAATCGAGTAAGCTTTCTTCACTTGGACTTATAGCAAGACTAATCTAAGCATTTATTTTTCTTCTGTGTAGGTGAAAATTGGTGATCTGGGGTTTGCTACAATAGTGGGAAGAAGCCATGCAGCACATTCCATTATAGGGACACCGGAGTACATGGCACCAGAGCTCTACGACGAGGATTACACAGAAATGGTTGACATATACTCCTTCGGGTTGTGCGTTCTTGAGATGGTGACGATGGAGATACCATACAGTGAATGTGACAGTGTTGCCAAGATATACAAGAAGGTGACAATGGGGATAAAGCCACAAGCCCTGAACAAGGTGACTGATCCTGAAGTGAGAGCATTTATTGAGAAGTGCATAGCCCAGCCAAGGGCAAGACCTTCAGCCTCGGATCTTCTCAAGGACCCTTTCTTCTCCGAGCTCAAGGATGAGGAAACTGAGGCAACAGGTTGATGCCATTTCTTTACGTAAATTCTAGTAGTACCTTGACTCTCCTCTGAACCTAAACTTCCGTTACCTTAGTTATGTACATAAATAACTCGATTGCAGCAATGCTGATGGTAGTAGTACTTTCTCTTCCCCCTAAGTCCACGATTTATGTGGGTAATACTGGACTGTGTTGAAAAGGTTACTAGATTAATATTCCATTATAGTTTCTTCATTTTACTTTCAAGGTCTTTAAAATTTTTCATGGACGGCCAATAAAAAATGTGTTTGGCAAGTCTTATCTACCTGGTTATATGTGTCTATGTGACAATGGGAGTCTCTGCTTTTTGATGGCATAATAATGGTTTGAAATCCTGAGGGAATTAAGCACGTGTATCTAAATCAAGATGTAATGCAAATGACAGTAGATATCATATTTGTTCATTTATTTTCTACTTGTGTTACTCTTTAGGCGTGATTTTTGTGACAAGTAATTTCGGTGATCAATCTTTATCATGATTGTATGTGTTTCGCACTCACTGTCATTATCACCCTATACTTTCCCACGCAAATTAATGCTTCTGCTTGTGAAGAAAAGGGTTCACAAAAGGCTGACACAAATTAAATACCAAAAACGAAAATAGGCTCTCAATTACCTTTCTTAAATGATTTACAGAAAAAAATAAATAAATAAAATTAAAAAATTAAATTGAAAAAAAAAAATAGAGAGAGTGAAAGAGAGAGAAAGAGAGAGAGAGAGCTCCTAGTTTATTAAAATAGTGAAAACTCCAATAGAAATTTAATTGAGCCTTTCTATTCGGGCCGAACTGTAAAAAATGCAAAATTCACAGCGAGAGTTGGACAGTTGAATCGTGTAGTTTTTAATCCAAAGGAGCTTGTTTCTAAATTTTCTTGGTTGATGATAATGTAAGAACTTTGTGACTCAGATTAGACATTTAGCTATCACCACCAAGTAAAGAAAGGAACTTGATCATGCTTTAGCAATGGTAGTGTGCTTCGCTGTTTAATAAAATTCAATGGGCACCCACGTTGTTCTCACATATATAGAATCCTCACCTCATTGTAATAAATTTTAAAAAATAAAAATACAAGTTTTCTGACCTCTGACTTATGCATCAATCCCTTGAAAATTCTTCAAAAATAATAAAATCTCTGCAGCTTTAAAAGAATGTATTGCTTAATTTATAAGGATCTAGCTGTGCTTATATATTAAACAATTTTGCAAATTCTATGGAGTATGACAATGATATTTGCTTTTAAAAAAACAACAACCATATTAATTGGAAATTAGTAAACACCAACTCATGCCAATTTGACATAAAGAAACACAATATGTATAATTTTAATATATTATTGAAACTTTTGTCATAATATTGGAAATTAATTCTGGGGATTGAGAGTTGGTAGAAAGCAAGCAAAACCACCTTCATCCAAAGCACCCTAATTTTCAGAAGCCGTGCCGTCTTGGTTGTTTGCTTCTACTACAAAATAACACAAAGCTTTACCAACAATTCATCTTCCTGTTTACCATTTTTTAAATAATTTTTTTCCTCAATTTTTTTGTACTCAAATTTTTTTTTTCTCATTTCTTTACCATCGTTCGTTCTTACTTTACTCTTTCCCAATACATCCTCCATATTTTCTCCTAGAGATCTGATCCTAATTACTTACACCTTCAATACTCTTTTCCACAAAATTTACCATCATTTCTTTTTATATCAATGATTTGATTTATTTAATTAGAAACCCGCATCAATCAAGCCGTTCATTCATTTTCTTGTGGGGGCTAAAACCCATCATACTACACATCAAGTGGACATTAAGATAATATGATTGAAAATGCTATATGGTACATGGGTTTCACGCTTTTGCATAAATTTTGTCATCCAAAGGAAAATTTACCATTTAAATAGTGGGAAGCGGTGGCACCAAGAATTCAACTTCTCACCAATCGAGAAACGTTTTTGAAGCCTTAAAAATTGGATGTTCACTCGTGTGCATTTTGACTTTTGACTTTGGAGGAAAAAAATACAATTAAACTGCTGGAATATGTGTGGACAAACTGATTAAACCACCTCTGTTTTCTCTTCCTTTCTATTTCTTTTCCACTGGTTTTCTCAGTTCTAGAAAGCCTTGTATGTACTAGTTTCGATTCTTGAGAAGAATTTCGAGCATTTATTGCCATTCAGAGAAGGGCATTCTGCTTCAATCCTTTGTAAAGTTTTCACTCTCAGAAAAATACTAGTTTTGCAAAATTTTCATGAGCAACAAGTAATGGGAACTACTAGCCCAAAAGATAGTTCAGTGTCTTCAAGTCCTTTCCCTTCACCTAATATTGGTGCCTTGCTCAAGTTTAGAATCATTTCATGGTATGACTTTTTTTTTTTTTTTTTTTTTTCTTTTATGGTAATCATAATAGTAAGATTGTTCATATTGAATTTTCTCAGCATGCCTTGAAATTCTTTTTGAGTTGTGTAATTTTTGTATCAGGAGTCAAGAGACAGGTCTGCCAGTCTCAGTTCGTGTTCAAGTCGGCGATAAGACCTTCAACCTGCACAAGGTTATAAAAACCATTCTCAGTCTACCTTACTGTAAAATTTTATTTTGTCAGGATTAGATTCAGACTAATAGTTTTTGTTTTCAATGGAAAATGGGTTATTCTTTTATTGAGCTTTCCCTAAAGGTCTTTTTGTTTCTTCATTTTCTTGCAGTACCCATTGTTCTCAAAAAGTGGATACTTCAACAAAATGTTAAATGAATCAAGTGAAGTTGAGCTACCAGTAGACTTCCCTGGAGGACCAGAAACTTTTGAGATGATTGTGTTATTCATCTATGGCTCTTCCACATTGATTGACCCTTTTAACGTAGCAGCACTGCGCTGTGCAGCAGAGTTTCTTGAGATGACAGAAGATTACAGCTCAGGCAACCTCTGTGAACGCTTTGACCTCTACTTGAACCAAGTGGTCTTGCAATGTTGGGATGATACACTGATTGTACTCCAAAAGTGCCAAACTTTGCTTCCTTGGTCTGAAGAGCTGCTAATTGTGAGCCGCTGTATTGAGTCTTTGGCATTCATGGCTTGCATGGAGATCCTTGATCCGGAAAGGAAACGTGACCAACCAGTGGTGACATTGGAGACATTGGCAAGCCAAACCTGGAGCTGCGAAACGGTGAAGGAAATTTTGAGTCAGGACCTCTGGATCAAAGATCTTATTGCTCTTCCATTTGGGTTCTTCAAGAGGATAATAGGTTCACTGAGAAGACAAGGTATGAAAGGTAAATATGTAAGTCCCATTATTGTTTTCTATGCAAATAAATGGGTACTTTCGAAGAAGATGCGCCAGTACTGGGAGAACTCTGGTGAAAAAATTGCAGATGAAGACATGAATCAGAAAGTTTCAGTAATCTTACAAGGTGTTCTTGATCTGCTTCCCATAGGGGAGAAGGCTAGTAGAGTAATTCCTGTCAGTTTCTACTTTGCGTTGCTTTCTAGATCCCTTGAAGTTGGTTTAGAAAACAAAAGCAAGGCGAAATTGCAAGAGCAAATTGCATCGCTGTTGCATTTTGCCCAACTGGAAGATTTTATCCTTCCAGAAAGTGGAACTCAGGCAATTTCTTCTAGCATGGAGTTGGCTGTAATGGAGAGCATAATTTCGACATATGTATCGTCTAGCTTGGATACTGACCATACTTTTTCATCAAGTAGCACAATCATTGCAGAGCTTTGGGATTCATATCTTTCCTATATAGCTCCTGACCCTGAAATGGAGCCAAAAAGATTCATGGAACTCATTGAAAGAATACCACTATCTTACAGAGAGAGTCATGATCACCTTTACAGGGCAATGAATGCCTTCCTACAGGTAAGCTTTTACACAAACTGATTCAGCCTCCAATGACTAATCAATCTCAGTGTGACCAAGCTTTATGTTTGTGCTATTCAGGCACACCCAAACATGTCCCAAGAAGAGAAAGGAGTGGTCTGCAAGTACCTTAACTGCCAAAAACTTTCACAAGAAGCATGCATCCATGCCGTTCAAAATGAATTGATGCCGCTGCGTCTAATTGTCCAGGCACTTTTTGTCCAGCAACTCAATACACACCAAACTTTCAAAGACTGTTCAGACTCATTTAGGTATGGGCATTGCGGGGAGTTTTCGGGAAGCCTCTCAAGCTCTAGGTGTCCGAACTCCAAAAACCTGAACCTTGGAGAGAGCCCGTATACAGATGGAGCAGAGCCAGGCAGTAGACCTTTGAGCTTTTTGCTACAGAAAGACCTAGCAATACAAAGACCTGAATTCTCAAGGAATGAATTTGAATCAACGAGCTTCAGAATTCAAAACCTTGAGGAAGAACTCATGGCCTTGAAGAGGACACTTCAATGCCAGAACATTTCAACCAAAGCAGAATCAATTGCCACCAAATCACAGAGCTTGAAACCATATGGTAAGGACAGTAGATCACTAAGCAAAAGGAGAAACCCAATTGGACATGTAACAAGTTGCATTGGATCTGTGAATTTTGCTTCACAAAGAAAATATGCCAGTCGACTACTCAAGGTCATTCGCCGGATAACCCTGTTCGGGAATAGAAAATCAAAGAGAAAAACAGATGCCCCTGGCCCATGGTCCAAGTCAATGTAGCAGAATTACTATTACCATAAGATGTATGAAATTCAAAAAGCAGTATGATTTAAAAAAAGGACTTTTGTAAATTGTAATGCTCCTTTTTTCTTTATTCCTTCTTTTCAATCCCCAAATGTTACACGAGAGAAGAAAAAATGTCGCTTACTGACTGATTGAAATACAATTAGGTAGGACATGTGTATGATATTGGTCAAAAATTGGAAAATAACTGTGGGAGAAAAATAAAAGATGGAGACCCTTCAAGAACAGAGATGAAAACCAATGAGAAAAGCATATATGGTTTATTCCAATAAAAGAACAATTCATGAGTTTTCTGAAAGAAAACTCCAATATATACATGATAAGGAAAGTTACATCAGAAAACATATCAAATCATGAAGGCCCACTGTAGACCTAAAACAACTTGATTCGGATACACATCAAGTCCAGCCATAATGATCAGATCAAGCTCTAAATAAGGCTTTTTTTTTTTTGGTTTCTAAACAACTGAAGCTACTTCTGAAAATGTTTCGTTCTTTATAGTCTTTACTTTATGGGAGTCTATAACACTTCTTGCTGCTTCAATGACAACTTGTCCATTAACATAGTGGGGGCGGCAAACAGGCATGTAGACATCAGATCCGGCAATCAATTCAGTCTGCTTGTCCTCTGTCTTCCTCAGGGTAAAGAAGGCCCTCTTGCCGCAGAGCTCGCACCGAGCCGTCAACTTGGTCACCGTATCAGCAAGAGGTACAACATCAAGCACCGAACCAAAGCTCCTCCTGGATAAAGAAACAGTAATACATTTAGTAAACAGTAAAAAGGCAAGTCCAGAAGACGTGAAAATTGAATTGAGTTTGAAGAGCACCTCAGATAATCGCCATCGAGGCCTGCAACAATTACAGTTTTCCCATCTTGATCAGCAGCTTTGCAGCAGAAATCGTAAAGATCTTCAAAGAATTGAGCTTCGTCGATACCGATCACATCCAACTTTCAAAGAAGATGTGAATCGGTTAAGGAAAATAACCCATAAAATAGTTTTTAGATTGCCCATATACAAAAACAATAAAGATTGACTTAAATCCAACTATGAAAGTTTTTTACCTTCCCATAAGCCTCTTCTCCAAATTTTTGTCTAAACGATGACAGATCCGGCAGAGCCCAACATGGGAATTTTGCACCGTCATGGGTAACAATGGAATCGACCGCATATCTATTATCCTTGCTAGATTTTATGACCGCCACACTCCTATTTGAGGCAACAACCAAAAAATAAATAAATAAATAAAATTGAATTTTGAATCTTTTCAAAAATTTCAAATTTTGAGACCCACCCGCCATAAATTCAGACCAAAATTTCAAAACTTTCCCATGAATCCCAACAAACCCAATGATCCAAAAATACCTGCCGTTGTTGCTTTCGGACTTAATTCGGCGGAGGAGGGATGTTGTTTTCCCGGCGAACATAGGACCGAGAATGAGATGGACCTCACCGGAGGTACGGTGGTGGTAGTGGTGGGTGGTAGGAACAGAGCTCAGACGGTCGGTGGCGCTGAATGGAAGTGAGGACTTGAATGAGGAAGCCATTGGAGAGAGAGAGGAAATATGAGAAGGTTGGGGGAAGAAGATGAGTGTGAGACAAGATTCATGCAATATTGGTGACTATAAATAGTGGAAAAATATTTTGGGAGCGTTTTTCTGGGTTTTTGAGTTTGAATAAATTGTTTTGGAGGGAAATATAAAATAAAATAAGTGGATTGGAGCGAAAGTTTCAGCTGAGCTTGTCCTGGACGCTTTTAATTAATTAAACCTTTTGTCCAATTACAATTTTGGTTATTTGTGGTGGAGCTCCATTGTTTTCCATCATCAATCCAGCCCAGCCCAGCCCACAGTTGAGTTGAATGATAATATAATTTCTAACAACTTTCTTTTCTTTTTAAAAGTTTTTGCATTTATTTAATTATTTATTTATATGCTGCGGCTATTACATTTGAAGTTGCCAAATATACCCCAGAGATTATGATTTTTATAAATTCTTATAAATCCATTTTCAATTTATAATTTCACATTGAAGTTGACTTTTAAGAGATGTTAATCATTTTAACTTGTTGAATTTGTTAGTTAATTTGGGAGAATATAAATTGTAATATTGTTACTATTTGTAGTTGGCTTTCATTGACAAATGAATGGATTTTGTGTCCTTTTTTTTTTTTAATTTCTTGACTTTTTATTGTCACAGGTGAATATCATGCCTCTAATTCTAATGAACAATCCAGAAAATAAAATAAATGACACATAGCATTTAGAGGAATGATCTAGTATGTACCCCAAGACCATGCTAAAATTCTAAACTTGCAAATTGTAATCACATGCTTCTTATATAATGTGTGCCATCCCATTGAAAACCCAAAAAAAAAAAGGTAAACTGCAAGCAACAAGATGATTGGATGATGAGAATAAAGGGACAAAAAAACAAAAGCATTTCTCTTTTGAATTTATACTTTTTTATTTTTTTGGATAATTTTTTGAATTTATATTTATATTTGCATGTAAAAAGAATACATAGCATGTGATGTGATTTCTATACCATATTATCACCACCTCAACAAGTTTTTATACCATGCAGACCAACCAACCAAACCATGTAACCCACTAACTCTAAAATCTTTTCATTTTCAATTGGTTTTTGTCCAACATGACCCAATTTCCCTTCTTTTTTTTTTTCTTTTTTTTTCTTTTTTATGGTTACTAATGACATATGCTAGTTTTGTATCATAATGATATCCATGATAAACCCTATTTGATTTTTGATATATAATTATAATCACATTATTCTAACTTTTTTTGACATGGGACAAAAAGAAAATATAGAAACAAATTGAATGGAATGGTTATAATTTTTTTCATAAGAAGGTATATTGATCAGTTGAAATCTATAAAAGAATATATAAAATATGATGGAAAACAGTAGGAGCTGAACTTGTAGATGTATCAGCTAGCAAACCAGCCAGCAAGTGGAAAAACCAATGCTCAGTTTTTAATTACTATTATATTTTTCTGTACTGAGGATACATATGCAAGTTTTGCAACTATACTTATAATTTATAAACTTATATAATTTTCTAGTTATTTATAATGATATTCATTATTTACTTGTTTACTTTTTATTGTATACTTATAATCATGTTGCTGATAAGTAATAGCATTATATTCATATAAGTTTTATGATATGAGAAAAATGTAAATCTAGAAGCAAATTGAATTTAATGGTTGTATTATATATAAAATAAAATATGAGGATAAACGATCATCTAGCAAACCAGCTAGCAAGTGGAAAAACCAAAATAGCTTTCGTGGGAAGCACAAACCAAAGACCATCAATTTGTACTCATTACAATATATATAATTTTTGTAAAGTCTTCGAAGTTTTAATTTTATAAAATATTTATATATTAAAAATTATATTAGGTAATATGTTATTTAATGTGTTTTTTCAAATTAGAACTGTATATCCACATCATACCAAGACTGTACGTACTCACATATATAATAATTTATATCTCAGTAGAGATTAAAATCTGGAATTTGTTTGAGACAATTGTATCCCTAAAGGCTATATGCTTTTTACTTTTCCCGATTAGGTGTGGTCCTAAAAACAACAAAATTTGGGTAAATTGTTGGAGATGAATTAATGTATATGTATATATATATATATATATATATTTATAACCGAGTTTTGCAATCAATTATTTATGCAAACAAAATAACTTTATTATTATTATTTTTTATGGATAAATGATACATAAACCAAAATAATGCTGGAATAAATGCATAAAGTAGTGTAAGAACTCTTTCAAAAAAAATTTAAAATAATAATTTCAAGTTTTTTTTTCCATAAAATTTTGAGTTATCTTACCTAAAGTTATATCATTGTTTGAAAATATTACTTTTTTAATTAACATTGACACACACACACACACACATATATATATATATATAATGTTTTCATTAATATACACACACACATATATATACATAAATATTATCTCTATGAAAGTGCTGAGAAATTTTTAATAAATTAATAATACCTGGTGATTCATAATGAAAGTAACTGATTTTTTTTTTTTTTTTAGTGTTTAATATGAAATATTGTTCATTTTGGGATTTTTGCATCGATAATAAATTTTATTTATTTATCGAATAAGTAAATGTATGTGTGAAATAGTATTTAATCAACAAGAAATTTTGTAGGAGAACAAAAGGCAGACAAAGGTAAAATGAAAATTAAAAAATTAAAAACCTATTGATATAAAGAAAAGAAAAAAAAAAAAAAAGAAAACCATGGAGATGCTTAAAAGAACAACCACACTGGTGGGTGAGAAAAGTATAACAGTAGGTAAAAATGTTTTGTTTTATTTTATTTATTTTTAAATAAAAAGGCAATATTTTGCTTGTGATATCATACAAATCGGCTGGTTGGGCCTGTGTCCCCTTGCTTGATTGTTGAGAATTGACCTCCAATGTGAAATCACCACTTTGCATATTTGTCAAGTCTTGGTCACTACACATTCTACCAACACATAAATATAAATTCTTATTTTTATTTTTTTAAAAAAGAACTAAACTAAATTAAACAATGTTTTTGTTTAGGAAAAGTTTTCAAAATTATTGAGGTTTTAGCTCTTTTTTTTTTCCCCCTAACGTAGCTAAAGAGTTTACTTTGTTTTAGATGTATAAAAAGCCATAGCAATGTTCATCATAACATTGCATAAAAATGGTATACAGCTTCTTGTTATTATATTTAGCGGAAAAATTTAAAAAGGAAAAAAATTCTTGTTAACATTGTACATTTGAAAAAGTAGAAGATTACAAAATTTAAAACATCTAGAAAATTATTATAAATGATTAAAAACGTTTTTGTTAATATGTATTGTTGTTTTTTTTTTTAAAAAAAAAAAAACAAAAGTCAAAATCATCCAAAAGATTTCTTATTGAAAAAAGAGAAAAAAAAAAAGAAAAGAAAGGAAAAAGAAATGTGGCATCAAGATTTTTAAACAATGGATCTTAACCATTCATCACAAAGAAGACCAAAATGGCATCAAGATTTATTGTTAATTCTTTGCAAAAGGTCCGACTTTAATGTGGCTGAAATTTCATGCATGGTCTAGACGTTTGAAATTATATACCTTCAATAAAATGGTTTTATTAATTTATATATTATTATTATTATTATATAGACATTTTTGTAATAAGTATAAAAAAGGAATGAATGGGAGAGCAAGCAATCCTTTCTTTTTTCTTTTATTTGTTAAGTTATTATTATTATTATTGTTTTTGGTTTTGCAATGCAGAATCAATTTCCAATTTCCAATTTTCAAATCAAATGGCATACTCAGAAAAGAAAATCAAAGAATACAACCCTCAGAGAAAATAAAATAAAATAGAAAAAGAAAAAAAGAAAATCTTCATCTTCCATTTTCAGACTCCCTATATATTCCTCACACCATACCTTCCTAACCTTCTCTTTCTCTCTCTAGAACTCTGTTTCTCTCTCTAGAAAGATACATTTTTTTTTTTTTTTTTAATCTCTTGTAATCTGTTTGGTAACTGAATTTGCATTTGGTAATCAAATTAACACAATTGAAAGAACAAAGGAAAACTTGGAGGGGGGCAATAAAGAGAGGAGGTTGAACATGCCCTCTGTTCTTATTGATAAAGTGCCTCCTCTCAGATCTTAGTTTTCTGCTAGATTTGGCATCTGGGCTTTTTGAATCGGTGCGTATGATTGCAATCTGGATTTGGGTTTTTGATCTTTTATCAAATTTACGTGGGTTTTAGATCTTAGTTAATTTTCATATGGACTTGTTTCTGGGATTTTTCAGGCTTGCTAAAATTCTGGGTCGAATATTTGATCGGTGAAGGATCCAATATATATATATATATATATATTTTAATTGAATTGAAGAATACTTGTTTTGAATCGGACTGCAAATTTGCGGAGTTTTGCCATTACCATTCAAACAAGGTACTGTTTTTCTTTGTTCGGTGTCTTGTTCGTCCGCATTTGATTTCAATAACTTTGGTGATTCTGATGAAAAGGCAAATTTTTCCATTCAATTTATGGTTTTTACTGTAAGATTTGATTGGTTGTTTATTTGAATCTAGCTATGCTATAATGGATTGAGCTGATATGGATAGCTGATACAATTCTGTACCCAGGATTGGATCCACCATTTTTTTTTTTTCTCTGTTCTTTTTTGAGTGAGCTTTTTGATTTTGCTGGGAAGCTTATTTTTCCTTTGCTTTTAAGATGAATATCATTTTGATTTGCATTTGCGAGTTTTCTCGAGCTTGGATTGATGAAATGCTTTGTTATGTAGAAAAAGATGCAATCTGATAATGGTAAGTTATTTATTGGTGGAATATCTTGGGACACAAATGAGGAGCGTCTCAAAGAGTATTTTAGTACTTATGGCGAGGTGGTGGAAGCAGTCATCATGAAGGATCGGACAACGGGCCGTGCTCGTGGTTTTGGTTTTGTAGTTTTTGCTGACCCATCAGTTGCAGAGAGAGTCATAAAGGAGAAGCACAATATTGATGGAAGGATGGTAAGTTTTTAAACCTCAATGTTATCTCCAGATTCGTGGCATTACCAATTTATTCTCTTTTTTTTCATCTTCTCCAAATGGAAAGGAAAGTTGGTTTCCTCATTATCAATTAAGGCAAGAGTACATTATGTCTTCTCTTCTACTTCATTATTTCTCAATTGGTTTGATTAGTGCTTAACTTTTTTCTCTTTAGTTGATCAGATAACTTGTTGAGCTTATACTGTTGGATTTATTCTTAATTGCATTTGTTATTCTCAGGTTGAGGCAAAAAAGGCTGTTCCTAGAGATGATCAAAACATTTTGAGTAGAAACAGCAGCAGCATTCATGGTTCTCCCGGTCCAGGCCGTACAAGAAAGATTTTTGTTGGAGGTTTAGCATCAACTGTCACAGAGAGTGACTTCAAGAAGTATTTTGAGCAATTTGGGACAATCACAGATGTTGTGGTTATGTATGATCACAACACCCAGAGGCCTAGAGGGTTTGGATTCATCACTTATGATTCAGAGGAAGCAGTGGACAAGGTTTTGCTAAAGACATTTCATGAACTGAATGGTAAGATGGTTGAGGTTAAGCGTGCAGTCCCCAAAGAGTTATCACCTGGTCCCAGTCGCAGCCCACTTGGTGGATACAACTATGGCCTGAGCAGGGTCAATAGCTTTCTCAATGGCTACACTCAAGGATATACACCAAGTACAGTTGGAGGCTATGGACTTGGAAGATTTAGTCCGGTTGCTGGTGGTCGAAGTGGGTTTCCACCATTTGGCTCTGGTTATGGTATGGGTATGAATTATGAGCCAGGGTTGAGCACAGGTTTTGGAGGCAATGCAAATTTTAATAGTAATCTCAGCTATGGAAGGGGATTGAACCCTTACTACATGAGTAATTCAAACAGATTTGGAAGCCCCATTGGATATGATGGTGGTAATGGAGGAAACAATTCATTTTTCAGCTCAGTGACTCGGAATTTGTGGGGAAATGGGGGACTTAATTATGGAACAAACTCCACTAATTCCAGTGCATACATGGGGTCAGGGAGTGGAAGTGTTGGAGGAAACACATATGGTAATACTGGAGTTAATTGGGGTTCGTCAGCAATTTCAGCTCAAGGTGGAGGAAGCAATGTTTCTAACAATAGTGGCAATCTTGGTTATGGAGCTGGCGATAGCAGTTACAGTCTGGGAGCTGTAGGGTATGGTAGAAACAGTGGCACGAGTTTGGCCTCAACATCATCATTTGCGGCATCAAATGGTGGTTTTGATGGGGCTTTTGCTGACTTTTATAGTAGCAGTTCTGTTTATGGGGATCCCACTTGGCGATCATCAAATCCCGAGCGAGATGGTTCTGGTTCCTTTGGTTATGGACTTGGTAATGCGGCTTCAGATGTTACATCTAAAAGTGCTCCTGGTTATGTTGGTGGTTACAGTGTTAACAAGAGACAGTCAAATAGAGGTAAGAGCTATACAATAATGTTTTTTATTCAACTCTCTGTTTTTTATGAATATTATCTGCATAGGGTATAAAAACCATTACAAATGTAGGGTGAGATGCAAACTTTATTACTTGCTTGCCTTTACCTGATTTGATTTGGTTTTCTCTGCGAGACATCCAGTGGTAGTTTGTATGTTAGTTATTGAATAATAGGATTCCGATTGATGACTCATGCTTTAATGTGTGGCTTATGGTGTTACATTGTGTCTTAAATTTGGGTATTTTTGGGACCCAATTTAACCTGAAGAATGGGAAACTTTGATGTGGACATTGCCAAAGTCTGAGCCACTTAAATCCTTATCTTGCCCTTTTTGCCTTTGCAAGTATAAACTTCTATTAAACTCATGATTGTAGTTTAAAATTCAACTTTAGTTGCCTAGTTTTGTCCATATTAATCATTTGATGAGGCAAACTTGGTAACCTCTAGCTCCTGCTGGAATTTATAATTAGGCTTCTTTGCTGCCGTTTGTTTTCAGCCTCACAGTTAAAAATGGGAGAATAGTCCTTATTTTGAAGAAACGTTTACTTCTCTTATATATAAACATATATGCACACACCCCCACAAACTCACACTATGTGGTTGTTTTTGTTGGATTGAGTGCAGTGTTCTCTAATGTTATTTTTGAGAAAAGAATGTTGGTTGGTGAAAATGTTATCATCAATTGTGTTTGGAGGGATAAATCCTTTTTTCTTCTACTTTGTTTTTGTTTTTGTTTCTGTTCTTTGTTGTTCCCTTGGTGTACATGGTATGGTGCAGGCTTTTAGGGTATCTATTTGTGTGTTTTAGGCTGGGGGAGGGAAATGGTGGTGCAAGGGGGAAGGATTGTAATCTAAGTTCAACAAACCAAATGTAAAAAGCCTTTATTTAATTGAGTTTTTCTACATTTTTTCCCCATCAATTCTTGGTCATGAATCATCTATAGGGATTTGATGGGTATATGGTTCCTGAAATCATATTTTATATGCTTTATTATCTGGCTTAAACTTCCTCATAGATATGACTTTTTTTAAGTTAGAAAGCTTTTCCCCTTTTTTTTTATTTTTTATTTTTATTTTTTTTTTATATGGGGCAATGCTACCGTTTTGCAGCAATTATTGTGCTCATTGTATTTCTAGGTTTTCTTACATTTGTTGTGTGACAGAAATTGGAGAATGTCTGTCTCTCTTTCTGATATTAGCTTTATGTTTTGGAGTTTGGAGAATGCATGTAGATTCTGTGGGGCTTGAGGCTTTCGGGGTTGGGCATATTTGGTTAAGTCCTTCTACTTAGCTTTAGTTAGTGGTGGTTGTGGTTGGTTTGGACACCTTAGCTATGTAACGGGATTGTCACTGTTAACCTTTTGGTGGTCATCAGGGGGACTATGTTTTATAACTGGTGTTGTTTGTGCAGAGTGGTGAAGAGGCTGTGGACAATAATTTGTCGTGGCATACTGTGGATAGGAATTATGGGATCTCCTGTATTCTTATTCCATTGTTCTTTGGTGATGTCAAAGACTTCTGATATTTTCATTCTGCTAGGAAAAGTAAGCTTCTCACATGGTCAACGGTCCTTTCTTTTGTATTTTGGAAGGAGAGGCCCTATAGCACTTCTTTTGGGGTGGAGCTTACATTTAGTAAGTTTGAATTTTTTTCTTGGTATTTTCCTATAGCAGATTTTGTTAGCTTTCTAATTTCTGGGAAATTATAGATTGTGGAATAGCTATTTAGTAGGTTATGGCTTTTTTCATATGCATATTATGTTTATATTACCAGATAGTTACATTATATTATACAATAATTTATTATATTCTATTCTATTGTGTAATGTTTTATTCTTCGGTGTTGCGTGATTCCTAAATGTTTTGCTTTCATCTTCCATCCACGTACCCATGCTTTATATGTATTTGCTTTGGTAGTTTTGTATCTGATAATATATTGTTATGTAATATGTAAAAATTTGCTGAATTAAATTGTACTTGATGTCTTGCTACTTAACTCTTTACTTTTGAGTCCCTTGAATCATTGAAATATGATGTCATTGCCCTTTTTAAAGATGCTCAGTGCATTGTCTTTGCACAGGCCCAACACATGTTTTGTAGGTGAACAAACACCATTCTCTGTTTCAAAAGAAACATTCGATCCTGATTTTTCCATCTTGAAAATCAGTTGTCTGAAGGAAAAATATTGTTTATTTTCATCCTGTTCATTTGAATAGAGGTAGTCCAGATTTGAACATTAGCTTTGCTTTTCCACACAATTTAGTAGAAATATGTTCTTATGGTGCATTGAGGATGAGTATAGTTGGTTCGATGCCGTCATTCTTTTCTGTCATTCTAGATTTGATTGTTTTAGTTACCTTAAAAAAAAAGGACCTCGAATGCTATCAATTTTGATGGGCTATACTTGGTTGTTTTCCTACTAAATTTAGCCTTGATTAAAATCCCAAAAATTTGAGAGAAATACAACAAATTTTGAGCTGAGGAATTTTGGGCCCTGCTGGTTCAAATTCAATCAATATAAGCCCTTTGTTAAGGTTTTGTGGGGCTACTCCCTACTCTCTTTATCTCCCTCAGGTAATGAACTCAGTCTTGGACCTTGGATAGTATATTAAATTAGATAATACAGGTTACTAACCAGGAGTAAAAGGTCAACAATGGGTATTGGTCAACAAAGAATGGTCTTCATCTTATAAATATTTTTTAAGTCCTGCAACTCACAGTTTGTGTTGTATACTGTTAATACTTCAGATAAATTGGATGTCTAAAAAATAGTGGCAAGCATTTTAGTCTTGACATCATAATCATTAAACTTGTGACATCAGAAGTAAAAAAAGGGAATCTTACTGTACTTAGGAACAAGCTAGAACTCAATAAGGCTGCATATGGTTTGTCGTGTCATATGGAACATTGCATCATTACTAAAAGATGGGGCATGTTATTAGCATAAAGCTATAAAGTGTTAGTTGAGATGCTTATTTTATACTTCTGTTGAAAATCGAATTGGGACGGATTAATACCAGTTAAAAGTAAATAAGTGAACATTTAATTTAAAACAATTTATCTGCATGACTTCGTTATGCAGTTTGACTTTGTGCATTTTAGTTTGGCATTTGTTGGCTAGTGGCTTATGCCACATCTGTGCGACTGGTAGAGAGCAAGATGTGTTGTCATGTTGAATATCTTCTTGTCTTTGTATTGAAATAATTTCAGTGAATCTGATTTTTACCACGTTCTTCTATGAAAAACTTAAATTTTGAGCTTAAGTTGGAAGAGGTTGATAAATTCTGCAATTTCTATATTCGATGCTTCGTTTTCATGACCCTGGAAACAAGCTGTTGGTAACATTTTATAACCGCCGTAAAGCTAATATCAAGAAATAAAATGATAACATGGAGTATATCATGTATGGTACTTTCATTTTCTTTTCATTTTAAGTATACGTTTACTACTTGATCAATTATGGATTAATTTATGTTATACTTACAATCTTCCAATTGTACTTGTTTCAGGAATTGCTACTTAGGATGATCATTTTGGATACGACAGTATTGTAGGTGATGATAATCTGGTGAAGCAGGTGAATTGTGAATTTTGCGCACCCCCCTCATCAATCAAATATATTTTCAGTTAAAAGAAATTTGGTTAGTAAGAGCTAACAGGAGTGCCTATTTGAAGATTTAAAATTAGACATAGAAAGTTACAAATGGTTTTGTGTTAAAGGATTGAGTTTTGAGTTACCATTTTTAGTTTTTTTTTTTTTTTTTTTTTTTTTTTTTTTTTTTTTTTTTTTGGTTTTTTGTTTTTTGGTCTTTGAGTGAGATGTAAAATCAGATTGCGGGATATAGTGAAGTGTATCATGCATCTCTGGTGAGGCGGCGATACAACCCCCCCAAAAAAAAGAAAAAAAAAAAGAAAAAAAAAAGGGAAAAAAAAAAGAAGAAAACAAAACAAAAAAGGGAAAACAAAAAAAAAAGATTATTAGACTGATCTTTTTTTCCTTCTTGTTTTTCATTACATTTTTATCTGTAACGTCTCTGGCGAAGGTGTGAGTTCCTGTCTGGAATGCTTTTCTTTCTTTTTGTCCCATCATTTTGGTTTGTCTTTGGCAGATTGTACCTCAGGTATTGTTGATTTTACTAGTGTGAAACAATTGAAAGGATACCCATCTAGGGTCTCTCCATGAATAAGTAATCATATATTCTGATTCTTAGCCTTTTTCAGAATATTTTATGCAACAAGTTGTAGCATTCTTTGTTGAATGGAGTGGAATTTCTGATATAAAGTTTTTCCCTTTTGTATGGAATGGACCCTCTAAATACTTACATATATTAATTGGCAAAAAATCTCTTAATTTTGTCAAGTGAAACAGGACACCATTAAGTATGCATTTCATTGCATGTCTTTCTTACTCAAATTATTTATTTATTTATTTTTTAAAAGTTATTTGGCATTTAGAAAATCAAATTAGCTTTTAATTGATGGGTGTTGAGCACTGGCCACAAAAGAAAACAAACCAAAAAAAACAAGGGGAGAAGGAAGAACTTTTGTACATGTTTTAGAGAACCATAATAGAGCTACCAAATTTTTATTTGCCAAAATGATGTATGATAGATTGTTATTGGGTCACTTCTCATGACTTTAGGGTATAGGTGGATATATATATATATATATATATATATATATCAACCACTGGTGTACATTTTCTGGCAAACAAAATTTCTTGGCTATAGCATAAAGTAATGTATGAGATCATAAAAAAATATAGTCTTTTTAAGTCACAAATATGAATTAAAACATCCGAATATGTGCTGATTTATTTATTTAATTTGAGAAAAGAGGAATATTTTGAAATTTTCCAGTGGGTGACATTGTTGATTGGAGTGGCAATGGAATCATATAGGCTGAACCATATTTTAGAGGGTTGAAAAGTAGTTTCTCTCTCTCTCCACCAAGGGATGTCCGAGTGGTGACCAGGCAAGGCATGCTACAAGTGGCATGATAAGCGGAAACTACTACTACTTTTTTCAAGCGATTGAAATTTTGAAAAGCATTGTGGTATGTATAGCATCATGAAAAACCCTCAAAGACCGACCATTTTGCCTCCTTTGTTTTTTTATTTTTTTATTTTTATTTTTACCCAAAAGTTCAAAAGAGAAAAGGAGGAAAAAACAAAAAAGCAAAAAAAAAAAAAAAAAAAAAGGTATAAGATATTGTCATTATGGAAATAATTTGCCCCTTTGATATTATCAAATAGATTTTATTTTGAACACACAAATTACACAAATTAAGATTGGTCCAATTCCTAATTACTCAATTGTTTCCTTTGTTTTTGAAGAGATGGATTTCTGGTGAAGAATTGAAAATTAGGTAATTATCCCCTCATATTGATAAATTATAGTCATGTGCAACGAAGCAGTAAGTTAACCAAGAAGCTAAGTAAGCCCCATAAAAAGCATTCAAAATTCGACAAATAAAATTAATACAAGCCTGTAAGGTCAAATCCATCCCACGTATCAAAACTTGAAAACAACCAAAACCCATAAGATAAGCAATATTGCACAGAAATTGATAGAGCCAAATCAATGGTGGCCGATAAAGATGGAAGAGAGACAGACATACATATTTATTTTTCTGTGGCATTTTGGAAGGTAAGCTTTATCCAGATATGGCCTGAGTTACCTGATACCAGAAATTATGCATACCTACTTTATACCATACCTTTTTTATTTATTTATAAAATTGCTTTATACCATACCTTACACAGAAAAATAGCCGACCACCTTCAACAATTATGAGCAGCACTATGCCACTTGGCTCCTTTGCCTATAATTTTTACTATATATTCTTGAAATGGCCTGAACATACATTATATGTGAAATATATATAATACACACACACACACACACACATACACATACACAGAGTCTAATGGAGTCATTACCTTGAAAATGAAGGCTGCATTTACTTTTATAGTTCTTTTCCAACTGAAAAAACAAATAAATTCAAAATGTATGATAATTTGTAGAAATTATTTCATTACATATTTTTGAGAAAACCATACTCAATCGTCAAGATGGCCGAGTTGGTCTAAGGCGCCAGTTTCAGGTACTGGTCCGAAAGGGCATGGGTTCGAATCCCATTCTTGACATCTCTATCGATTTTTTAGGCTTTTTATTTTATTTTTATTTTCTTACTTAAAAAAGAGTAATCATTCTTCTTCTTCTTCTTCTTCCTTTCCTTTTTTTTTTGGTCCCTAAAGTATTGCAACGATGAACACTTACTTAAAAAAAAAAAAAAAAATCTCCATCTATATATTTTTGCCCAAAATTATACATAAATGTATTCGATTCACTCACTCACTCACTCCTCAAAAAAAAAAAAAAAAAAAAAAGGATAAAATATTAAAAATAAAACTTTCAAATATATATATATATATATATAGTTAACACTACCTACTATGCATAATACCACTGCCTTTATCAGACCCACCAATCAAACCTTCCCTCCTCAACTTCTCCTCCTTAGCTTTCCTACAAAAAACCACCCAAGAATTCACTTCCAGAGCTATACAGGCCCCCAACAAGCTGGACAAGCACAGGCAGTACCCCAACTTCCCATACGACCTCCCTTCACCCATCACTTCAAGACCCTCAAACACATTCACCACCCCAATCACCACGCACGCATACCCAACAAAATGGTGGTAAGATTTCCAGTACTTCCTGAACTTGTTGGTCGTCTTTGGCCTGAACAGCAGCGCCAGCGTCTGCAGAGCTCCTAAACAGAACGCCGCGAAGCCCAGCTTCCGGTGGAGGCTGTACTGAACCCCCGGTGACAGTTCCCCTAGCCTTATGCCTATCGCAAACCCTACCGTGCCCAGGAAGAAACCGAATAGTTGGATTCCTGCATGCGCATAGAACCATGCGGGACCTAGGCTTTGTATGTGGCGGAGATAACGTGCCGTTACCGCTCCGATCGGGAGGAGGATACCCCACGAGACGGCGTTGATGACGGCGTGGACTGTTTTGAGGGTTTGGATGCTTGTGCTGCGCTGTGTTGCTGATGAGCCTGAGAGGACGTCTACGGTGGCAATGGAAGAGAGGTCGTTTGCACTTGTTGGATGGATGGTTGGCGAGTAGCCTTGGACGTAGAGTCCTCGGTTCCATACGTGGTTGATCTTGGTTTTGTTTGATGACAGCTTCACGGTGGCGTAGATTTGGACGGCGGCTCCGTTGTGGACGGTGGCCATTTTGCCGCCGTAGAGAGTGACGGAGGAGGAGAGGAGATGGATGTCTAGAGGACGGGAGAGGAGAGGGTTGCGCTGGAGCTTCACGGTCGGATCTAATATGTAGGGCAGCAAGACGACTTGACCGGAGTTTGGGTCCGGAAAGGCAATGAGAGCTCGTGTTCCGGTCATCTCGGGGGATGTAGGGTTTATTCCCCATCCGACCCAGCCGGATGGAGATATGAAGGTGCCGAAGAAGACTAGGTCTAAGGTGTGGTTGTGGGAATGGAAGGTCCATGCAATGGAGGCTTGTTGGGTTGGCAGCGTCATACATTTTTGGAAAGTTTTTGTTGCGGCGATAGTGGTGCAATGAGATGAGAATGATAAATTGGGAAACTTGGAGAAGAGGAAGAGGAAGAAGAAGAGGAGATACATGGTAGGTGTGGAAGAGAAATGAGAATGAGAGAGAGAGAGGAAGAAAATGGGGATGAATTGGATGGGAAGCTTTAGGAGGTGTTTTTATGTGTTTTGGTGATGATGATGACAGTGAGGTGATGATGTAGTTCTTGAAACAAATTATGAAAGAATATTGTAGTGTGAGCTTAGCTTTGAAGTTAAGGCAATATTAAGTGTGATCGTTTGGTGGATGTGTGTATATTTGTTGTTTTCTTTAGGAAATTGAGTTCCGTGATAGATATTTATTGTTTGGTTTTTCTTACTTTTGTTTGATTGTGGTTCCCCACTTTTGGATGATAAATTAATTAAAGTAAGAAATAATGTGGGGTTTCTAGAATTGTTCTTGACTTTGAAGCTAAGGGATATTCGTAATTAAGAAAAGCTTATACATCTCCATATTAATTTATCCAATATATCTCACTTCTCACAGAAGCTCTACCACTACCAGTAAATGCATTAATTACATATCTTAAGTTTATATATATTTATGTATTAATGTGGTCAATCTTAATCATTAATTCTATGACCAAAAAAAGCCAAGTCTTGAGTATTAGAGACTTTTCTTTTTTTGATTGGAAAAAAAAAAAGAAGAAGCTTGCACCTCTAGTGGTTATCAATGAGCTCCTATGCTAATTATTTTTGAACTTGGTAGGAACAATGGTGATCGTACACAACCTCCTTTTTAAGCATGACATTTCTTAGAATTAGAAAGAGAAAATAAAAGCAAACGTAAGCTAGGAAAAGCTTATTCTAATTGATTATTTAGTTGGTAGATATTGTTATTCTGTTAAATTTTTGGATAATTAAAAATATTATTACGAGCTAGAATATCTATCGAATTTATTAATGATTATTATTATTATTTTTTTTACCCTTTAGGGTTGATTTGACCAATTTTATCTGTTTAAATAATTTGAACCTATCAATGGAACAAATAGATTTTTGGGACAATAATCTTGAGTTGAAATCCTTACAGTTTTTTTTTTTTTTTTTTTGAAATTGTTAAATCCCTACAATTTCAGTGTAAAAAATAATTATAATTATAATTTGGAATCGTATACCTGGTATGATAACTAGGATATTAATGCATTAGAGTAGATGGGAGACTCATGTAAAACGATGTCGTTTTAACTAGTAGAAAAGAGAGGAAGAAAGAAAAAGAAAAGAAAAAAAAACAAGAAGACAAAAGTTCTAACATATTCAGTGCATTGAAAAACGAGGTCGTTTTGATTGAGTAGAAAAGGACAAAAGAAAAGTAAATAGGTAAATATTGGTTGAGCGACGAAAAACGAGGTCGTTTAGCTGTTAACGCTGTTATCAGCGGGGTTGGTAGCGTGGTAGAGCAGCGGAAAAATCCAAATGGAGAAGCAGAAAATGGAGGTGAGTCTGGAAGGAGAGAGAGTGGTATTGGTACCGTACATGAAAGAGCATGTGCCGAAATACCATGAGTGGATGCAAGACCCTGCTCTGCTCCAAGCCACTGGCTCTGAGCCCCTCTCCCTTGACCAGGAGTATCAGATGCAGCTCTCATGGAACCAAGACCCCTTCAGTTCTGTTCTGTCTCTCTTTGTTTGTTTCATTCATAGTCTATTTTTTTGCATTGCACTAGTTGAATTGGGTCATCTTGATTTTCATGAATGGTATATGTTATGTATGTGATTCTTATTAGTCTTCTTTGTGGTTTTGAATATTCATTTAAATTTGGCGAAAGATATAATGGGGTTGTTTTAATTTTAGCGAAAGATTAAGGATTTGGAGATGGGTTTTTGCAGAACGGACTTTCATTGTGTTGGATAAGCATTTGGTTGTGGGAGATTTTACTCACGGTGATCCCCATGTAGAAGGTTGGTCAAATTTGAAGCTTTATTTCTGCTATCTGTTTTGTCGGCTAGAAAATTGGATTTTTTTTTTTTTTGAAAAAAAAAACGTTATTTTTATTTTCTAATTTTTCATCTTTGTTTTGGTTGCGTAAGGTTTTTATCATTCTTTTAATGGAAAAAATCATGAAAACTGAAAAGCTAGTACTTTCTCAAAGAAAGAAATTAATTGTTCTGTTCCTACATTTCAGCAACCCAAACTGGGAATTACTCAATTCAGCAGATTTCTAATAATTTCTTCTGTCATTTATTTTTAAAATGGTACTTTCGAGAAAGAAGAAGAAATAAGTAAATATTGTCAACAAATATTGTCAACCCGGACTTTTTTTAAATTAAGATTTTATTTATTTATTTATTTTTAATGCACGTTGACTGTTTTTATCGCTCACATGGTTATGCATTAAACTCTGAAATTCAAATTCTTTTTGGGGTTGGGTTCATTATCGAGACGTGATCAATGATTCCAAAAGTCAAAGGTGGCTGTATATTATGCATTGTATTAGAAACTATATGTAATTTAAAACTTGGAAGTAGCTTAATGACTTGTGTGGCATACTATGTCTCACTCCATTGCAATTTCATGCATAACAATGTGCCCTTTTTCAGCTATGGTAGGTGATGTGAATATTTATATGAATGATCCGGATGATCCTCAAATGGCAGAGATTGAAATAATGATTGCTGAACAGAAATGGTACTTGCCTATACTTTATAAGATTACAAAGTCATATTACCAATGTCGTTTTTCTCTTCTTGATCTTAATTGTTTATGTGCTTGCCCACCTGAGAAATTTACACTTCTTTGATTGTGTTTACTTTATATTGATATTTTATGAGAAAGGATTTACTATTGATCAGTCTGTTGTGGAAAGCTGCAAGTGGTTATGCAATATGGTTGTTGAAATGCATGTGTTTTCCTTGTCCTTTGTGTCGAGGCTTGTACAGAATGTTTTTTTGAGCTTTTGACCCTGACTCATATTTATTATCATCCTGAACAATGATATTTCAAAATCAAGTTTAGAAATTCAAATGCCACTGAAGTGTAGCGAGATGTGGTTGTCGATAATAGTGATTCAACTTTGTATTCTAGCTTAATTCTTTTCTCAATCTCTTTCTAGAGACTGTCAACTTTGTATGTGCTATCATATACTTGTCTTTCTTGTAGTTCTCATTGTTTTGCCCTTGCTAGCATAGCCGTGGTAAAGGACTTGGAAAGGAATCCGTTTTAATGATGATGGCATTCGCAGTTAAGAACTTGGGGATCCACATCTTCCGTGCTAAAATTGGAGAATCAAATTCAGCATCACTTAATATGTTCCGGAAATTGGTATGCTGTCTCTCTTGTTCCCTCTCTCTCAAACAGGTTCATTTACTTTGGTTTTGCATAGTCGTTAAAAGTTGGACTTTCATTAGATGCATAAATTTTTTTACTCTAGCATGCAGGTGAAGGACCCTGCATATACTTCACATGCATGTTAGTTTTACTGGAAAAAGAAAACGTTCTACAATTTCACTTTAGACTTCCTTACACAAGGCTGACAAAATTCACTTATGTTTAATGCAGGGCTTTGAAGAGACCTCTTACAGTGAAATCTTTCAGGAGGTGAGCATTATCTTTCTAATAACAAAAGAAGATTGTAGTATCAGTTGGTCTTTGAGGACCTTAATAGTTGTTTGAATTTGTGTTTTCTTGTATTAATATAGAGAAATTTTCTTTCCAATTGACCCTGGAATTGTCAATACTATGGTTGTATGTCAAATTTCCTATATCATTTAACTCTTCTGCTGCACATGCTTATATTTAACAAAGGGAATTCCGGTTTATACAGACCTATATATGCTTGTCTGTGTATATGATGTATATGTATAACTTCTATATGTGTGCAAGTGGGTTTGAACCCTTGGAGAATCGGCCTTATTTTTTGTAACCATATAGAGAGTGGACTTACTTACATTGGAGGAATTTTGCTTGTTCCATATACTCCTTTGCATAATCCTATTTGTTTGACATATAAAATTTATTCTTAACATTTTGACAGGTGACATTGGAATTACAAGTAACTAAAGCCAAGCAAGAGGAGCTGCTGCCTTTGGTGGGTAATGTGGTTTCACATACTTAGTCTTGTCAAGAACCTTTAGATGCAATTTATTATATAAAATCCTTAGAATCACAAGTAACTAAAGCCAAGCAAGAGAAACTGCTATATTTGGTGGTTAATTCACATACTTAGCTTTGTTAAAATCCTTTACATGCAATTTATTACGATAAAATCCTTGTGTCATTATGTACTTTTGTTTAGAAGCCTCGAGATTATTTAGATTTTAGACTGTAAAAATTTGCTAATTTGACATAACGTATTAAAAGTACAAGAACATTAGTAAGATGCAGAACATAGAAGTTGTGATTTTAAATTAATTGCCCATGCCTAAAAAGTTATTTTCTGTATTTGTCTCAGATTTATGACAATATTTTTCTTAGACTTTCTTATTTTTTGTAAGAATACAACCAACAATTTAAACTACTTAATACTTGTAATTATCACCACACCATGAGTACAAATTAATAGCAAACCAAATAAGAAACTTATGAAACTAGTAGAAGTGTAAGACAGTGGGTTGCAAACTTGAGGGCAGTTATTTTGAAGTTCTCTAGTCTATATATTATGCTGAGAGAAAATCCACTGTTCCCATGGACTGAATATTTGGCCCCGAAGATGGGTGAACTTGAGGGATATCGTTTGAAACTGTGTTTCCAGCTTGCCAAACGTGATTGACTGCAGCTCCATTTTCTAATGGACCTATAATAACAAAGATAGTCATCTCACCATTGGCATATTCTGCAGATACGTTTGAAACTTGAAAGCTGAGAGATCCAGGTTGCATTGATGGGTTGTAACTGTTTATAGGTGTTGGATAAACAGTCAAATTCCCATTATGATTGTGAAAGGCTACAATAGCCTGTGATCCAGCCATGGCTTTTCTTGTTGGATTTATTCCCCATGCAATCCATCCTGTTGATGTTTGTGTGGCTCTATAAGCCATTTGGATGCTTCTGGTGGACTGAATATAGTTCCAGTGGAGGTGGGCTTGCAGTACGGGGAGGTCCTTGCAGGAGCTGAATGTTTGTTTTCTTGAGAAGGTATAATTTGAGCAGGTTTGAGCTGTGGAAGTAAGGATTTGAGAAAGAATAAAACAAACGATTGAGAACCATCTTGAGTTTGTACCCATGAATATTTGATATTAAACTAGAGAGTTGACAGGTCCAGAAACTTCAGCTTAAGAACTCCTTTCTTGACAGTTTTCTATTGTACCCCTTCTTTTACTGCTGAAGGCTAATGGCTCTGAGGGTGCTGCATAAAATTTGAAGATGCTCTAAAATGCTCTAGTAGCAGATATTGAGGGACTTGGTTGTATTTTGTTTGGGAGATAAGAGAGGTTGTATTCTATGGTTAATAGTGAAGAACTTGGTTGTATATTCTGTGGTGAGAGTTGGTTCTGTTCTTTCCTGATTCAGGCTCGAATTTGATGAGAGGAACTTTCAGGATCTGTTTGAAGTGTTGAAGAAATCAGAGAAGAAACTTGGGGCCTTTAATAAGCGAAGTGGACCATTGAAACCGGGACTAGTGTCAGTAGTTAGTTTACCAGTCACGTATATCAGCTTAATATAAGTGGTAGAAATCTAAGTAAACTACTCATAGTGATCTTTATTTATGCATGATAATCTTTCTTTCTGTCGTACATTTTTTTTTTCCCTCCTAACATATAACTACTATTTCAACTTTCAAGAGGAAAACTTGGTTCAAGTAGTGACATAGTTTGATAGACCAACAAGGAATGTATTGGAGACTTGCTGCTCTTTTCTTTCGAATCCTTGTAAAAATGATATTATGGGGATTCAAAATTTCTCATCTTTCTATCCTCTCTCTCTCTCTATTTCCTTTCCCTAGTCAATAAAATTTTGCGACTTTTTAAATGTCAGTTTCCTGATTAAACCCATTGAATAACTTGTTTAAGTATGAACTTCAGTAAATTAGGTGATAGTCACGTGCTATATAAGTCTAATAAATGAAAAAAATAAAATAAAATAAAAAAAGAAAGTAGTTGATGGAAAAGGTGGGCATGCCCTGGTGACAACAATATTGGCGTTATGATATGTGAAGTGGATGAATATAGACTGGTTGGTATGAAGAAGATGGTTTTAGATTTGAAGTGTGTACTTTATGGGGGAAGTTATAGATGACTCACAAATGGAAGAAAAGTAAAAGCTCTTGGAAAATTGATTGATCAAGTAAGCTTTTATATTGTTTATTATTGTTATCATTATTTTTTCAATTTTCTGAGGTTTTAGCATATATTCAAGAAAGTAGGTATAAGTAGTATCTTATAGATGAAGGAAAACTTTTATATGCAATTGCTATATGGATGATGTGGCGTGACAATCAGATAATAATTTTTTCTTATAAGATTAATATACTATAGTTTGATATGGGTCTATGTATTGTAGTTTGAGGTTGTACAATATTATAAGCTATTCTGATTCCATCGTATATAATAATTGAAAATTATATGTATGATAGAGCATAACCCTTACATAAAATGCTTTCACTTCCTCATAGATAAGAGAAACCAACAAAAACAACATGCTTTATTCTTATTATGATTAACACTTGGATAAAACTTGTTGCTTACTAGCTTCTATTTAGCGGAGAAAGATGGGTTTGGGTTTGGTAAACTTGGGTTTGGTAATGCAAATTTGAGGTATAATGGGGTTTGGTAGACAACATAATGGCGAAGTGTCATATGGGTAACTGGGTTGTGGAGATCTGACATATATGACAGACTATAGATTCTGCTAAATAGTGATGAAACATGGCAGTCAACCAACAATGATCAAAAGGAAAACTTTATAACCAAAAAACAAACAACATAGAACATTTCAGTCATCTGAGTGTGCAATCCAAAGAAACAATGAGCTGGCCACCTCAATTATTTTCGGATTTTATAACAGTAGAATATGATAAAATAATAATAAAAATTCCTGGTTTTGAAACACACTCATCGGAAAATTCTTCTATAAATTAAGACCCAATGCTCCATTGTGAGATGTAAAACAGCTTAAAAAAGAGATAAAAACCTCGAAAGTTAATTTCTTCCTCGAATTATAATTTTAAAAACCCCGAAAGTTGATTTCTTCCTCACGGTTATAGTCCCAAGTTTCTCTCTTACACTCTCCAAGAGTGTTCAAAAGCGTGTAAGTTTTTATCAAGATTTGTATTCTTCAATTTCTATTTATTTTCAATGTTTTCTTTATTTACTCTTTGATCTCCAAATGTTCATACATTATTCTTGTTCCTTTCCATCTGATATCTATATTGTTTTGTGCATTGTATATGTTTTTGCAGGATAATATTTCATGAAAAATGAATTTATTAAAATCGATGTTGTCCCATTCTACTTAAAGAAGGGACATTAATGTTGGTAGTGAACAGTTCCAAAAAGAATTGAACAATTAGAAAATCCCCAAAATCCCAACTCATGAGATTTACAAACAAGTAAAATTTAATCTAAAAAAAATTATACAATCGAAGTTATTGAACGGACAGTCTCTTTAGTCAGATTACATGAAACAGTTAGGCTTTTATCACAAAGGTCTGTAGAAAAATGCAGAGGCAAATACAATTATTTGCGTATTGGCTCACTCCAAGTTGCTGTAAAACCGATTTCGAGAAAAGCTTTAGATGCGTCAATTTTTATATGTTTAAGAGATTGCAGGCTGCTAAACTTTGATGATTCACTACTAACAATGGTGGAGATTAGTGACTTCTGCAGTAACGGACCGATTTATTCCAATTGTTATCCAGATATTTGCATATATTTACGTGACATTTTAGATGCTCTTACATTGAATATTAAAACAGTAGTACCCGATATGGATGATGAAACAAGCTCTGTTCCATTATTCAATTTGATGCATAGAGTGCATTGCAAGGCAATGTACTCTGCCTTTAACACAAAAGCATGCAAACGAAGTAAAAGAGACAAAACTGTTTTGTTCCAAGTGGATCTTCTGAGGTCTGGAATGTCAATCCCAAAAGTTGTTCGCTGGAATGGAGATTAACATTCCAAATATGTTGGAGTTTCCGGAGCTTGCTTCTCAAGAAACGACGCGATTTTGCAGCGCTGACATAGTTCAACACCCTGATGGAAGTGTCGTAGTAACGTTTGACAGATCACAGAAGAAAGGAAGTTTTAGTCAACCAGCTGCAAGAGCCTCAAGCTCTTCTGAAACCAATTTCCAAGCATTGGACATTTCTTCAAACACTTCAGAATGTTTTGATCATTCCATGAACATGAGTTGATGGCCGAATTTGAATCTCTGAAATTGACCAGAGTATGTCATCCAAAATCCAAATATGTGAAAAAAAAATGTTCAAAAGTTGTTTGGTTAGTGTTTGGCATTCCATGGTGGAGCATCTTCAACAGCAAAAGCAGAGATGAAAATTTTCCTCAACACGTAAGAGACCCAATTAATAATCCATATATGGAAGAAAATTCCACTTGAGTTTCAATATAAATGTATGCCAATCTGAATATTGCTCTCTTTGATATTACACTAGTAATTTCTGAGATAACTTGCATCATTGTCAATGGATTGGTTGCATATATTTTTAATATATGTTCCTGCATGCATGATCCATATATATCTTGTTGGGGAATTATAGAATTTATTGGAAAAGCATTTAATGCAATGGCTGATGAAGAGGTATAAATAACTAGCTATAGGCTTTTTTAAGGATGCAGTTAGCTGAGTTGGTAAAGGTCGTACTTCCTTATCTTTCCTTGGCTGGTTCGAACTTATGGCAAGTCGGTGATGCTGTTAATTATCCCACAAAAAAAAAAAAAAAAAAAAAAAAAACTAGCTATAGGTTTTTCCATTTTGGGTTATGTTTTAATGGTGAAAAAATGGTTTCTTCAATCCCCTACTTAAAGTACTCATAATTCAGCGGAGAAAAGGCTCCTGTTTTGTCTAGATGGGCTCTATACTAAAAGAAGAGTCTCCTAATTATGCATTATAGAAGGCTTCTTGCAATTTATAGATTTATAATCTTGCTATGTTGGAAGCCTAACCATTTATTAGTTTTAATTGGAGTTTATTAGGTGTTCAACCTTATAAGATGGACAATGTCGAGCATTATAGATAATACAAAGAGGGGTGGTTTAGGTTAAACTAAGGGATAATTGCAATTTGGTACGTTTTAAAATCATCTAAATTCATTTTGAGGTTTTAAAATCAATTTTGTCATATTCATAGACCTTGTTTTCAAAAATTTTACAGATTAGTCTAATTCGGTTAAAATTGGGAGAAACTGTCAAATAGGGATCATCTGCTGTGTGTGATTCCCAAATTTGATTTTTTAAATTTATTTTTCAGATTTTTCCATTTAGAAAAATCGAAAAAGAATCCAAGAGTCAAAAGTAAATATCAGATGTTAAAAAACAAAATCCAAAGTTCAAAAGAAATATCAGATGGTAAAAAAAAATTCCGAGTAAATAAAAAAAATACAAAATTTTCAAAATTTTTTTGAGAACTTAGAAAAATACCAAATAATTAAAAAAATTTCAAAAGCCCAAGAAAAATTAAATGTTTAAAGAAATTCTTGAAAGTCCTAAAAAAATACCAGATGTTCAAAAAAAAATTTTGAATGCCTAAAAAAATAAAATTATTAAATGGTTAAAAAAATTTCAAGTACTGTAAAAAAAAAATATTAGATGGTAAAATAAAATAATTCTTAGAGCTTGAAAAAATACAAGATATTAAAAAAAAATTCTGAAAGTCCAAAAAAAAATACCAGATGATTAAAAAAAAATTGAATGCCCGAAAAGATATCATATTGTAAAAATAATTTTAAAAACTTGAAAAAATACCAGATATTCAAAAACAATTCTGAGAGATTAAAAAAAATTAGATGGCTTAAAAAAATTTCTAATGCTAGAAAAAATACCAAATGGTTAAAAAAAAAAAATTTGAAAGCTAAAAGAATCAACTATTAAAAAAAAATTTGAGAGCCCAAAAAAAATTGATATTTTTATTAAGCTCTAAAACCTTTTTTTTTTTTTTTTTTTGGGGGGGGGGGGGGGCATTTCGAAATTTTTTTAACTATTTGATATTTTTTTTAAGCTCTCCGAATTTCTTTTACCATATGGAATTTTATTGTGTCCTCAAAATATTTTTACCATCTAATATTTGTATGAATATCTATTATTTTTTTGATTTCTCAAATTTGTTTTTGAGTAGCTAGTATTTTTTTTGGGGCTTTTGAAATTTTTTTAACCATATGGTATATATATATATATATATATATATTTTTTTTTTTTTGCTCTCAAAATTATTTGAACATTTAGTATTTTTATCGGGCACTTGAATTTTTTTTAACATCTGATATATTTTATCATACTTTTGTAATTTTTTTTTACCATTTAGTATTGTTTTAAGCTTTCAATTTTTTTAATATTTAATATTTTTTGGGGCTCTCAGAATTTTTTTTACCACTTGGTATTTTTATTATGCTCTTAGAATTTTTTCACCCTTTGATTTTTTTTTTTAAGCTTAATTTTTTTTTGAACATCTAATATTTTTTTAAGACTTTTAAAGTTTTTTTTAATCATTTATTTTTTTTGATAATTATGAAATTTTTTTGAACATCTGGTATTTTTTATTATGTTCTCGTTTTTTTATCACCCAATATTTTTTTGGGCTTTCAAATTTTTATTTTGAATATATGGTATTTTTTTAGGCTCTAAGAATTTCTTTTGGACTTTTTAAATTGAAAAATCTAAAAAATTAATTTAAAAATTGAATTTATGGGTCACATCCGCCGTACATGATATTTATTTGATGGTTTTCGTCGATTTTAATTTAATTGGACTTAATTTATAAGAATTTAAAAAAAAAAAAAACAAGAGATATCATATGACAAAATTGATTTTAAAGCTTTAAAAAAAAATTATGTAATTTTACAAGATACTAAAGTTGCAATTATGCTTTAAACTAATTTTATTTTTACTCGCCTCTCTTCATATTCACTAAAAAATAAAAAAAGGATAACTTATAGCAAAAGCCACTACAGAAACAAACAGAGTATAGAAGTTCAATTTTCTCCCAAAATTAAAATAAATATATTAAGCATGAATCTTACGTCTAAGGCTCATCATGCTGATATAATATGTTTTTTTAATGTAATATTATATATAAAAATATCAAAATTAACAATGTCAAGCCTGTTTTACACGGTGAGTCGATAAGAATACAAATATTTATATGTCAAAAAGTTATGACGTGCTGTCGGGGAGTTAGAAAATCAAATTAAGTTTGATTCTTTGATTTATGACCTGAAAACATAAAATAATTGAATAACTTTCCGTCAATGTAATGATTTATATATATATATATATATATTTTTTTTTTTTTAACCTCATCAGGAAAAAGATTCCAAAAGTATAGAAATTTTAGAAACTTTGCTAAATTGACATTCATTTTCCAACTAATACTTACTATTTTGATTGAAAATACCTAGTAATTTTGAAAAAAGGTCAAAAAAAAAAAAAAAGAAATTCGAAGTTAGGATTTTATTTTCTTGGTCACAAATTAGTTGCAAGAAATACATAGTAATATAAATGGAGGTAAAACATATTTTTAAGAAATAGTTAACAACTATCGAAAGCTAATTATGGGATCAATATATATATATATATATATATTTAGAAAATATTTCAATATAATTGAATAAGTCTAAAAAAATTTCTTCCACATTATTTGGAAGAGCAGTAGTTAAAACTGGTATTATTAGAATCGTACAAGAAATATTTAGCATTATAATTATCCAAATCTTTCACAAGAAATTCACAGCAAAACAGAAAGGGCCAAAAAAAAAAAGAAAAAAAAAGCAGAAATTGTGGAATTAATTTTTACGAACAAAAATGTGGAGGTAAACATTTTACGTACGTGGGATCGAGACTGAAAGACATGGACGTCTATGATTAGAGACGCGTGGCTTAAAAATGAGCCGACACGTATCGAGGTCAATTTCTGTTGTAGGTGCGGTCAACGGAAGCATGTATAAAACTGCGTCAACGCGTTTGTTTTCTTCCAAATATGTTTCTTTTGACGTGTTCTTTAGTTTCCTTTCCAAAACATTAATTATTATTATTTATTATCATTATTTTTTCTTTCATTTTCCATTGAAATACTAATCTCTTACAACCATTTAATTATATGTAATTCTTTTTTTTAATGAATTTTTACGTTATGATATATTATTTTTTTTTACAAAAGAATTCAAACTTAAAATTATTGTAAGAAAAAATAATAATTTTGTCATTAATTAGTGAAGTAATTTAACAAAAAAATTGATATAACATGGTGAGAAATTTTAAACATGAAATGAATGAAATAAAATTATGTTTTGATTTACTAGTAGAATAAATAAATTTACCGAATTATACTTTTATTTACTAGTACAATAAATAACTTTGGAAATGAAATAAAATCATATTATTGAGAAAATGAGAATCAATCAAAGATGTTTTCATAAATGAATATTTGAAATTCAACTATATATATATATATATATGTAGAAAATTAAATTAATGTAAGAAGTTTCAGCCAAAAAAAAAAAAATGAAGATATTGTTAGATACGGGTATTGGTACATTTATTTTTGCACAAATCATTTGTACTACACTGTACTTTCCATCTCGGTATTTCATAATTTACAAACATGAAATGGTCGTGGTCAAAATATATATATATATATATATATATTTGACGAAAATATTGGGTTGACTAATTGGACTAAGACAAAGAAAATTATTGGATGAAAAACCTACTATATAAGAAAAGTAAAAAGGAAAAGACTTTTATTTGTAATTTTATTTTCCAAGTTCATCAAGTCAACGTCAAATCTAGCTTTATATATGAACTTTTTTTTTTAATAAAATCTTTCTATTAAATGTAAATGACATGCAAGTATATAATGTATACGTACATGTACATACAAATCAGTTGTTGCTGCTGCTTGCTATATATCATTAATTTCCCGCTGCTTTTGCTTTTGAATTAGCCCTTTTTTTCTTTTTTTGTATATTTTTCATTTCAACTTTCTTTGTATTTATTGCTTTCTTGGAAAGTCCATGCACCAAAAGCAAGTGTGAAATAAAAGAAGATATATGCAACACGCTTGCTTCCTATGAAAATGGAGGCCAGGAGCTGAGAAATTTCCTTTTTTTGTCTTTTTTGCTCTTTCTTTGGAATGAAAAGAGAGAAATATCAAAACAAATAATTAATAATTTTTATTGCACTCTTTAGATTTAGCCACAAAAAAAAAAAAAAAAAACCACCGACCGTCAATTTATTAGTAAAAGGATATTATTAGTACTAACTTATTTATTAAATAATGTGATAATAAGTGACATTAATACAGATAAAAAAAAACAATGAATTTAAATTACAAATGATAAATAAATTTGATACAAACAGCATTATTGTTAAAAAAAAAAAAAAAGCCTTATTCACAAAAAAAAAATTAAGTAGGTGCATAGGAAAATTATTTATAAATTGGTCAAACTGTTCCAAAGCTCAAAGCACATTCTACGCAGCCTTCACATTACTTTTCTTTCTTTCAATTGTTTTCCGTCTCACATCTTAATTTCCACACGCTATTCTTCCAACTACAAGGTACCAACTCTATAAAAACCCCAACCAAGTTTTATTCTTCGTCATTCATCAGAACACACAGCCCTTGTTTTTTTTTTTTTTTTTTTTTGCAACCCTCAAAGAAAGTATAGCTCTTCCATATCTATAATCCACCATGGACAAAGCTTCAAAAGCTCTGCTATTTTCATGTGTTCTGTTTTCAATCTGTGCTTCATCGTTTGCTCAAACATGCAAGAGCTATACTTTCAGCAACAATGCCATATACAGTTCTTGCCTCGACCTTCCTGTATTGAGTTCATTCCTCCATTGGAACTATTCCCAAACATCAAGCACACTTGACATAGCTTTCAGACACACAGGAGCTTCATCCTCCAAATGGGTTTCTTGGGCCATCAATCCTCGGGGTCTTGCAATGGCGGGATCGCAGGCTCTTGTTGCCTACGAAAAAAGTGGAGTCTTCCATGCCTATACCTCACCTATAGCTAGTACCAGTACAGATCTCGCCGAGGGCAATTTGAGCTTTGGGGTTTCGAATCTTTCAGCGAGTTTCGCGAACACCGAGATCACCATATTCGCAAAGTTGGTGCTTTCCGATGGCGAGACTAAGGTGAACCAGGTCTGGCAAGAAGGTAATATGGTCAATGGAGTTCCTCAGATTCATGCCACCAGCGGCCCAAACATGCAATCCACGGCAACTCTCGATTTACTTACTGAACAAGCCAGCAACACCGGAGGAGGAACAGATTCTAAGCTTCGACGCAAGAATGTGAGTGTGACTCTTTTCTTATATGATTCTCTCTTTATCCTAGTTAGTAACTTGTGATAGCATGTTACACCAAAATTGATGTGATGTATGCTAATAAAAAAACAGAACCAATTCCCTGTTTTTACAAAATCTGATCTTTTTAATTTTTTTTAATTTTTTTGTATAATTGGATTCAAACCCTTTTCAATTTCAGGTTCATGGAGTACTAAGCGCAGTAAGTTGGGGAGTTTTGTTGCCAATAGGAGCAATGATGGCTAGGTACCTAAAAGTGTTCAAAGCAGCAGACCCTGCATGGTTCTACTTGCATATTGCTTGCCAAACTTCTGCTTATGCTGTTGGAGTTGCTGGTTGGGCAACAGGTCTTAAACTTGGTATTGAATCTTCTGGTGTTCAATATAACCTGCATAGAAACATTGGAATAGTCCTTTTCAGCCTTGGAACACTTCAGGTACACAAAAAACCATATTTTTACATTTTCATTAAAAAAAAAAAAAAGCCCATAATTTATATATATATATATATATATTAGAAATCTAATTTTGTTGTGCTTTTTTGTTTTTGCAGCTATTTGCTTTGCTCTTGAGGCCAAAGAAAGATCATAAATACAGATTGTATTGGAATATCTATCATCATTCTGCTGGTTATGCTGTGATTATTCTAAGCATCATCAACGTTTTCGAAGGATTAGAAATTTTGGAACCTGGAAAGGACTGGAAAAGGGCATATATTGCAATCCTTATTTGCTTAGGTTCCATTGCAGCCATGTTAGAAGCTGTAACATGGTACATTGTTATAAAGAGGAAAAGGGTCAGCTCTGACAAGTTTCAGCACAACATAAATGGTTCAGCATATGGAGTTAATGGTCATGGTAATGGGACACACCAGGTTGTGTAGATATATAAGAGTAATTAGACTTTGTACTTTTCTAAGATTCTCTGTAATTTTTTTTTTTTTTTTTTTATAATTTTTTTTTGGGGGTAGTTTTTAACACCATGGTTGAGAGTTACAGAGAGCTTGATAATTTGTTGTGCTGTTAGAATTCTTCTTTTCGCTTGTAGCCTACTCATGACTTTGTTGTATACAACTTTCTCGGTGATTATACAGAGTTTTATTTATTTTGTTTTTCTCGATGATTCTTTCTCTTAGATTAAGTTATTGCTAATAAATATTTTGTTAAATTATGAACAATGTTTATACCATATAACCCTTTTCATGTTGAGGCTGTGGAAACTTCAGAACCAAGGAAGGTTCCTCGTTTACTTTTCTTTCTAAATCTTTTATGGCTGTTGGGGGTTCAAGTGGGAAATTTTTCAACAATTATCAACCACGTGATTTTTCCACATTCATAGACAATTGATTACGTTTCCAAATTTTCATATGGAATGAAAAAGACACAAAAAAATAAAAAATTAAAAAATAAAACAATTATATAGAGAAAGACAAACCACAAAAATTCAAAGTATGCACCTTAACTTGAGGGAAAATTAACCACAACCCTGTCAAAACGTCTAATTCCAGATTCATCAAATGTTGAAGCCTGTGATTATAGTAAAACAACCAGGACAAACTTTTCTAAACCTATTACAAATCTTACATGATTATCAAAATTTGTTAAACTTAATGTTAATTTTAGAATTAAGGATTAATTACCAAAGTGAGGAAGAAAACAGAGATAGCCACATCTCAAACTGGCTTCTTTCTTCGGACAAGGAGCTTTTCACTATCTTCGAAACCCTTAATTATATTTCACTTGTCCTTGATGATTATATTTATTTATTTATTTTTTTGGCGTATAATGTCAGCTAACAAGGTAATTCTATTGATAATTTTATTATTTAATCACCATAAAAAGGGGCTTTGAAATATAGTTTTCATGCTTGTAAATTTGGTTACGGCTTCTTCTATTAGAGAGTCCTCAATCAACAGGCATCGTTGACCCATAGAGGACAATCAAATACGACAATACTTACGCTGTCGTCCTCGCACGCTCGACTACAATAGTGTTGAACTTGGTTTCTGAATCCAATATATTTTTCAACATTATGTTATTCAAATTCCTTCAATAGTTTGATTGCTTATTTTGAGCATATTTTGAAACGAGATTAAAGTTTTAACTTCATAAATCTATGTCCAATGAATAATTATGACTTGAGTTGTGATTCTATATATAAAGCTGTAATGCTAATTGTAGTGCTTGACTTTAACTATCGATTTTTTTTGCTAGTTATATACTTATGATAAATTAAAATGAAATAAAATAAATAAAGACAAAATATGTGAAAAAAAAAAAAAAATTCCACATATTTAACATAACATTTTATACTGGACCCTTTTTACACAAAGGCCTTTGTGGCCTTGCCCTCCAACTGGCCATGAGTTAATCAAATGGAAACATGCAATTTTTCATCAATGACCACCAAAGTCTAAACCAAAATGCAAGCTATATTTACATTGGTTACCTCCAGTACAATCTTCAGACTGCATTTACTGGGCCTTTTTTTTTTTTTTTTGGGGTCAATGATGCATTTCTTTGCATTGTGACTAGCTTAGGGGAACCAAATTACAAGGGGAAAAAAAGAACAAATAGTAGTCAAATCAACATGGAACCTCACCCTTGTCTAAATCTGTACACGGAGGATCTCTGGGTTCAAGAATAATTATCTCATTAATGACTTGAGCTTTGTCTGCTTCAAAATGCTCATTGTCTGCAAATACAACAATTGTTTATTTAAATAGTAAAAACTACCCAAACAAAAAAAAAAAAAAACAAAAAAACAAAAGGTAAACACTGAGAATTATCAGTCACAAAGTAAATATGTTTACCTTTATCGACATTGAAGTCTCTGAAGAAGCGGAGAAACTTACTCCTATTTGTGACAAGTACATTAATTATCTCAGGAGGCTTATTTTGGTTTGCCACAAATAGCTATTAATAATAGAAAGAAAAAGTTTAGAGTATAGCAATTAATAATATTCAACGAGTCACAGAGTTGAGAAGAAGCAAATGGATGTTATGTACAAAACCTTAAATACGTGAAAGGTTTCTAACTGAATTGTCTTGTTAGAATCCTGAAAAGATGTGATACAAAAACAAACAAAGAGACTCAGATCCATTCATGTTAACGGAACTGATTATTCAAATATGATAACATTTGTTCCTGTATGAGGTAGATAGAGTACCCTGAGAAGATTCATCAGGATTCTCATATGAGCCAATGAGCTTACATATCGAACCATCACAGCAGAATTTGAGCGATCAAGCAACATATCACCTAAAAGCTGAAGGAAAAAAAAAGTCAGTAATCCACCATTCTGTGGAAAAACTATAAAGATTAGAGCTTGAATGCAAAGATGTGGAGTTACTTATTACATGAATCTAGAAAAATACATTATTGATATAGGAGCACAGCACTAGCAAACTATACCTTTACTGCATGCCGTTTGGTGATATAACTGGGGGATTCCAGCAACTGCGAATTATACTCTTTGAAAAACTGGAATCAAGGACTACCAATTAAAGAAATCGCATGTAATGGATGACTATTTGACTGGAAAACTATCAATAATGTAACATTGATAATTCACCAAATATATGCTTCTGTGGTTTAAGTTAAAATCAATGAATCATACGTCAAAAAAATCCTTATCCATCAACTAGCTCAAGTGTTGTTAATTTCCAAAGAAGATGGTCAATACAACCATGTATAATAATTCTGTGTTTCATTGTATATCCATTTCTTGCCTTAAGTATGCAATTAATTGAGAATAACATTACATATGATAAGGAATACTATACTTACCCAGTCATAGTTTTTAGAAAGAAATTCTGCTACTGTAGATTTATGCCTAGTCAAAAGCTCCTGAAACAAGAAGCATTCAAAATGGGTCACAATGTCAGGAAACAGGTCGAATAGCAGAGCACGACAACAAAACGATGTGGAAACCCTTCAAAATGTCAAACCAACATTTTTGTAACTGAAACTGAGGTTTACTGCTATATCCAGGGAGTGAATGCTGTTGGGCTCTATGTTACGACTTATACAAGGCTCATGCACATGAGTACATAACACCATTAGAGGATCTGAAAGCATTCTTACAAAAGTACCTAATCATGGCTATCAAAGAATAAAAAATGTTGGCAAGCAGCCCCATACATAATAGCAAGCTCAGTCGTGGCATTTATTATCATACTCTCACAGGCCAGAATAGCCATGTGACAACAAGACTACATTCCATGTTAGTAAGAAACTTTAGGAATGATATTCCATGACGATTTGATGACAACAGCTATTATCAAATTAATAGCACTCAGAGTGCATATAGACCAGAGAAGTTCTAGTTCTACAAAAAAAAGTGCAACCTGTTTTCATTCTAGTGAAAGCAACACTTGCTTGTAAGTAGTAGTAATAGAAAGGTTTGGAAGTCTTCGCATAATAATATGCAATTTAACTTAATAAACACAACAATAATATTATATTCAATTTAGAAGTACTTCCAAACCATAAGCCACCAACCGTTGTTACTGTAGATAATGACTAGTTTAAAATAAGCAGTAGACTATGCTAACAATCTTTTGAAAAACATGAGAAGATAAAATGAATTTTATATAAAACATACTCAACTTTAAAAGTTGCTGCAGCATCCGATGCTATTTCAAAATTTGGAACTTGTATGTAATCAAAAAACTTCTTCATGTGCTCTGATTCCAGGACATATCTGGGAAACAACCACAAGAGAAGTAAAACAACCTACTATAGGTGAAATCATGAACTGAAAAGTTACAAATTCTCCTTGTCTTTGCAAGGATCGATCCTCCTTCAAAACAAAGAAAAATTTATTTGCTTACTTTGCAACTGTCTGATGACGTATACACTCCCTTGCAATTGCGCCATAAGTTAAAGCAATTTCACTATCTTCATAACTAACCAAACCAATTACAAATTGTTAATATTTTTAAACGTGCCTCATTAAATCTGTAAACATTGCTATGTAACCGTAACAACCTACCCAGGTATCAAAATATCCATAAGATCCATATTTGTTTCCAAGTAATCAGAAGCAATCAACCGTGAGCTGACCCGTTGCCTCTGCAAATTAGCAACAACACGAGTGGAATCTTGACGGGCCTGGAAAACAGAATAATACCATTAAAGTATTAGTTCTTAAATCAAATGCTGCTTTTCAATGCAACCACACAAAGCTGGAAACTCAAAAAAAAAAGAAAAAGAAAAAAAAGCCAAAAATTTTTCAATTTAACAAGCCCCTTTCACTTTTAAGTGTTTGATGCTTACCCCCAAGTTCAACTTTGGTAAACAATTAATGAGAAGCCGAAAAGTATCCTCTTTGAAAAACTCCGAGGTCAATTGTGAGCAGGCCTCAGGATTAGGTTCTGTTTCACCCGTACCATAAAGAACTGTTCTTATTTCCAATATCGTTTTACTTAGTTCAGTCATCTGCAGCAATTCCAAAACTCAAAATCATTTTTTCATATGCCATTGCATTGCACCTCATTATTATTATTATTCCAATTACATATACATATTCGATTTAAAAATTAAAAAAAAATTTGCAGCAACATTTATGAATCAATATTTCATGCATCTTCTACTAACTTAGCTCATTGTTCATGGCATTTATCAAATTCTTCTTTCCCCCAATTTCTTTACTTTTCAGAAACCCCAAAAAAATAAATAAATAAATAAATAAAAAATAAAAAATTACCCAGAATATCATTCAAACCTATTTGTTTATTATTTCGATAGCAAAATAAATAAATAAAAAATAATAAAAAAACCCAAAAAAAATTTTGATCAACCAGTTAAGTAACACAAATTTTTAACTTTTAATATAAAAGAGAAAATAAGAATGTGGGTTAGGAATGAAAAAGAAATAAATAAATAAAAAAGAAAAAAATTTGATAAACCAGTTTCGTATAAGTAACACAAATTGTTAGCTTTTAATACCAGCATTATGAGATAAATAAGAATGTGGGATGTTAAGAATCAAAACCTTCTCTTCGCGTTTGTGCTCACGTGGTTCTTTGTTTTCCTTAACAAAGATGAGAAGCTCTCGTAGGTGGCGCACAAGCTCCACTGGACTCCGCGGTTTGGATTTGAAAAGCCCCTTCATTTTTTTTTTTTTAATAATTTTAAAAAATTAATTAAAAATTATTTGGATTTTGGGAAAATAAAATTAGGGTTTAAGGAGGAAGAAGAAGAAAAATTGAGAAACAAAAAAGAAGAAGAAGAAGACAAAAGAGAAGTTAGTTAAAAAGAAATAGGATGGGGAATGAGAGGGACACTTCTTAGGTCAAAAACGCCGTTGCCGAGAAAGCTGGAGGATTATTTATGATTTGGGCTTTATTTGTTTAAAACCCCCATGCATAAGCAAACGTGTTATAATTGGGATTTTTAATATCTTTCTTTACCCTAATCAAATTTTAGTAAATACAAATTAAAATTCAACTAAATCTTCTTTTTCTGTTTTTCACTCTTTGTTTTGTTTGTTAGATCATTGGTTTGTTTATTTATTTATTTCCTAAATAAAACTAAATCGGATTTTTTTTTTAACTTGTATTTTTATAGGATATTTAGAGTTTTTTTTTTCCCTCCTTTTTCATTTATCCCTACTTAATTGATAGTTATTTTTACAAAGATTAAACATATTATCTACCATATTAATTAATAAGTAAGTTTGTAAATAAAATCAGTATATGCAAATATTATTCAAGAACAAACTAACAGAATTTCACTCCAAAAAATAGGAAAAAAAGCTAATAGAAAAATAGCCAAAACTAATAGAATTTCACCAAATAAAAAAAAAAAGAAAAAATAATATAAAAATACCCAAACGCAAACTAGAAACAGAAGAGCTACACCACGATGCCACGTCACCATCCTCTTTTTGACAAATAAAATATTAGTTTGGAATATATATATATATATATATATATATTTTGAAAGGATATATATATATATATATATATAATGTTGGGAAAAATAATTAGATTTACCAAATAAATAAATAAAGTCCAACTCAACGAAACCGGATATTCATTGTTGAGAGAATTGCGAATTTCCTATTCCCTCTTAGCCTCCTCTGCGTTTCTATCTGCCCCTCTCTTAAAGATAACGTCTTTGCATTCCTATTTTCATTTCAATCTCTGTCGCTTTGTTTCACCAAAACCCTTTTACGCTCCTTTACAACAACAGCAACAGAAATGGGTTTTTCGACCTCTTTGGCTATAGCTATGGATTCTTCCTCACCAGACTGCGGTTTCTACCTAGAATGAAAAAACTGAACCAGACACAGAATATGTTGGAATAAAGTTGGGAACTTTCCAACAATACTTTAAATCTGTAAAGAAACCTGTAACAGTTCAAAATTGATTATTAGAGAACAAAAATAATCTTATAAGGTTAGATTGCTTTGCCTTAATGCTTAAAAAACTTTTAAAAATAAAATTTCAACTAGAAACAACTAAGAATAATAAATTAAAAAAAGTAAATTCTAAAAAGAATAAATTAATTAGTCTATATTTTTGTAGTCGTTTGTAGATGTGCGTAGAAATCCTCAAATCCAATAAAGTTCGTATTTATATATATAGAGAATTTTGAGTTACTTCATGCGTTTTTTATGTGGAACTTTTTGCCAAACTCCATCATCAAAATTTCAATTTATACATGTGATAACTACAAGACTATTTAATCTTCAATCAATGTGGGACCAATGCCCAATTAGTTAGTCTCTCAAAAATAATATTCCGATAAATTGGAAATATTAATTTGGAAAATTAATATTTTGGCTCAAACGTTGCCCTTGATTTGTAATTGTGTAGTGAAATGTAAAAATTGCAAAGCAAATATTGATGTATTGGTCTTGTCATCACAATAGTCATGGAATAATAAGTTCAATTCCATGACATTTGATGGCAAAAACCATGCAAGATGAATATTTATTTCTCCATTCAAAAGTTAACGCAAGAATTGGTGCAACGTAAGGAAACCAATTGAAAAAAAATCTTCTCGACTACACAAGGCAATGAAGCTACATTTAAAGCATGCCTTAATTCTAATATAAAGCCTTTGACAAACAAAGACCTAAAGAAAATCAAGAAGGAAATTGTAAGCAGATTTCATTCATTAGTATTTATGCTTATGTTTCAACCATATTTTTTCTTTGAAAATTCTGGAAGCATTACAAGCTTTGGGAACCATTCGTTAGTCTATGTTCTCAGGGTATGAAATTTATTTCTTTACATTGCCTTTAGGATTGAATCACTGCTAGAAATTTTTGATAGCATGTAAGAGAAGAAATTATGAGAGATGATGCTCAGAGAAAAATAATGGCTCTCAATGAACATTACGAGTTAGAGATTTTTGATAGCATTAAAGAAGATCCTATTACCATCTATCATATTTGGAACATTACACTATAGGATGAGCAATTGTATTTTCAATTTAGGTGGGCAATAGTGTTGAATAGTTGACTAACGGGGAAAAGAAAATTTATCACCTTCTTGTGATTCCAATATAATTGTAGAGCCCTTTCAGTTTTGGCTGATGCCTGAAACAAAGGTTCCTTGTTGCTTTATTTGATTTTTCTAGAAACTCTTCCTTTAGGAATTTTATGATAATGAAGTATGTATATCTATATTTGTTTATAAGTGTACACATAAACATGGCATGTGAGATTTTAGGAGGTTTTTCAGCCCCTAAGCCTGGGTTGGGCCAAGCATGGTTGTGGTGTGCATGCTTGGGCCCTTGGCATGCAGTTGTGTGCCTAGGCGGGTGGCACACAACATGGTAGTGCTTGATGTGTGGCTGTGTGCCTAGGTTGGTGGCAGACAGCATGGCACAGTGCTGGCACATGGCAAGCGTTGATGCTTGGTGGTAGGCATTCGAAGGAATGCTAACCAAAGGAGCTTTGGACATGTGATTTGGCTTGGTTTGGGATTGAATATGTGTGCAGTAGAGTTTGGCAGTGAGACGTGTTCTTAGGTTGGAGTTCTCGGCCATTATGACTCATCGGGTATTTGTATATCTGATCTTGCTAGACTAAATATGGCTAAATTACTCTTTAGTGGGGTGGTGTCCAATCCCTTGGTGCGGACATGGTGGGCATGGCATGGCAGGGCACCCAACATGTCCGGGGCACGGCATAGGCATGGCCTAGTGTACCCATGAGGGGGAACCATGTCATTCAAGTGTGTGGCTATAGATGTGTGGCACATTGTGGTGCTAGCCTATGGATAGAGATGATGGGGGCAGCCATGCATGTGTGCGTGCAAACATGGACAAAGCTAATGCATGGTGTGGGCAGTCGTGCATGCATGTGTGCTAGCGATGGTAGCTCGATGTGCAACCAAGCATGTACAATGGCACAGACAATTGTGACTGTGTGTGCATGTGTGAGTAGGCATGTGCACGAGTTTGGCCATGGGTGTGCATGGTGAGCGGAGCAGGCACACAAGTGCACAAACATGGGCATGACGAGCTAAGTGTGGGTGAGTCATGCAGTGTTACACAGCGTTAGTGTCATAGGGGTCAAATTTTCAACCTAAATTTTTGCCTCTGTGCGGCCTAAAGCACCACCTTTAGTTAGCCTATCTCACACACAACCAAGGATAAGTATGCAACTCGCACATACACAAAGCAAATAGGCAATCACAATGCACAACACTACAACTCAAGGCGCACCACGATTACAGGGCCTTTGCCCCAACCTTTTTTCTATTACTCTTTAGAAAATAGGAACACCAGCAAAGAAACATACAAGGATCACCATACACCTTTTTAATACTCGTGTGTCTAGTGTCTCATGTAATGTTCCATTATATAGGCCATAAAATTGTGCAATTAACACCCCTAACTATATGCATATGCTAGACCAATGGCACCAAGCCATTTGGCCATAAGGTTATCCTCCCATAACTATCTATTAAATGTTGTCATAGACACCAAAAAGCCACATGTCAGTAGACCGGGTCTCCAGCATCCTTGAATTAAACATCCAAACTACTGAGAACCACTAGTAAAACTTGCTTAAAACACCACCAGGTGTAAGCAAAGCACCCCCACGATACTTCATGTCTGTAGCTATCTACGGATTATAACCGTTATCCACATGTACCATTGCATATCACATGCCAAGCATTCATGCCCCTGTGCATGCCCACAACTCGCACCCACGTGCACGCCCATCGCCTGGTGCCCCCATGCATTGCCTTCACACATAAGGCTCATTGATGCGGGTTGTTGCTTGCACACATTCATTGCTGCATGCCGATGCTGTGCGTTGCTTAATGCTGCAACTGTTGCTGCACTCTGCCACTAGTGCTATGCAACTCTGCATGACTCGTCCATACTTAGCTTGTCATGCCCATGTCTGTGCACTTGTGTGCATGCTCCTCTCACCATGCACACCCACGGCCACACTTGTGCGCATGTCCCACTCAAACATGCATACTCATGGTCACCTATGTCCGTATCATCATGCATGCATGGCTGCACATTAAACCACCATCTCTAGCACATGTGTATGCACGGTTGCCCACACGATCCATTAGCTTTGCCCCTGTTTGCACATATGCATGCATGGCTCCCCATACCATGCATCATCTTTGTCTACAGATTGGCATCATGCTATGCCACACATCGATTGCCACACCAAAACGATGTTTCACCCTCATGGACATGCTAGGTTGCATTCAAACCCATACCTTGGGCATGCTGGGCACCCGCCCATGCCATGCCTGCCATGTTCGTACAGTTTGTACTGGGGGGGTCGGCACCACCACCCTAAAGAGCTTATTTTTAGCCATATTCAATTTGATAGGATCAAATATACAAATCCCCAAGAAGTCATAATGGTCGATATCTCCCACCCATGGACTCATCTCGCCACCAAACTTGACCCCACATATATTCAATTCCAAACTAAGCCAAACCACACTAATTTGAAAACCTTTATTGTTTTTATGAAAAAATTATATGATATTTAAAGCATTGTCTCAAATTGAAAAATGATTAAATTGTTACTGTGCAGGTGCACAGTGGATTTTAACCTACCACAATATTTTGACATGTCATATATTGACTCAAACTCAGGGAAAAAGAAAGAAAAAAAAAGCGACATATTATGATCCATAAAGCAATACTTAGATCATTGGAGCGATTTTTTGGGGTTCCGATAGAGCAATATACTAGGGATTTTCCAACATGGCTTTTTGCACTCCAAGCTCGAGTTTTGCTGTTGTTGATACCCAGGTATTCAGATCAATTGATGTTTTAGCATATAGGGACTCTAGAAAATTTGAAGTGGCATCTTTTTATATTTTCTATAAATTCTAATTAATAAGAAATTATAGTGAATATGGTAATTCAATTATTCAAATCTTGAGTCATGAGAAATAAAGTATATACGAGCTCATTGTATAAATTTCCAACAAATATTATACTGTGATGGAAGCTTTTCGATCAACTATGTGCAATAGATTGTTACAACATCGAATGGTTCTTTGTTTCATTATATTAGCAGACAGATCTTAAAGCTAGGTACCTTAAATTTCGTAGAGAAGTTGTCACTAAAGTTTTTGGATGTAATGTTTTCTTTGCAAGGCTTGAGAATTGCCATGAGGTGGCTAAGAAATTGAAAGCAAATGGCACCGGGGCTGAAGTTTGCCATGGTTAATGCCTACCCAAACTCATTAGAAATGCAGAGACACAGAAAATTCCACTAATGGCAGTTATGGGACCGAAGGAAGTTGAAACCGATACTATTCCAGTAAGATTCAGGTTTGTTGGGGATATTGCAACATTGACAGTTGAAGATTTTGCGAGAAGATCCAAGTTTGCCCCTGAAAACTGAGTATCATTTTGTAGTAGCATATGACAAAGAAAAATACATGAGAAATAATGTCATGGAATTTTATTTTTTTTTAAAAAAGGTTTTGTTATGTAGATTTAAACTTGAGCATGGCAATGGTTTTGTATACTTTCAGATTTTCGTTGAGAGTGAACCATCAATAGGAAGGTTACACTTGTATATATATATATATATATATTTAGTTAACTAGGAGGCAAGAATGTCATCAAGAAGTTAATTGGCTATCATTTACTTGGGTTACATATGAATAATGGTTTATTTTAGAACTTTCTAATTTAATGATTTATTTATTTTGTAGAATTTGGTTTGCAGAAGTTAGATTTTAGTTCCATGTGTGCAAGCTTTGATGGGGAATGAGCCGGTGAGGGTTTTCTTGCAATGCAAATATAACATTAAAATTCTTTGCACTGCAGCACATACTTGGAGAAAGGAGGTAAAAGCATGGGTCATATGAGCCGGTCATATTTTGGTATATATATATATATATATATATACAGTAATTTTCTCATTCAAGGATTTTGGACAAAATTTTGTTTGGGACAACATATATCTTGAGGATGTATATGTATTTTTATTTATATAGGTATCCTTTTAAAAATAAGCGTTGTTTTGGACAAAAATTTGTCCATGATCTTCTGATGAGAGAAAAATTATATATATACATAACCAATTTTCATATCCAAAAATCCTAGACAAAACTATTTTGTCAACAAAACATATCCTTAAAAAAAAATGCATATTTTTTTATTTACATGTGTATCTTTAAAATGATATGCATTGTTCGAGGCTATGGTGTAAACAGTCTGTATACGGATCTGCACCAAAAAGCGTCGGTTTTGCTATATCCATGTAACAGTAAAGCCTACGTTTTTTCAAAAAAACGTCGGCTTTGGTGTGGATCCGCATGCAGACGGTCTGCACTGTAGCCCTATCCTATGTGTGTGTGTGTGTGTGTGTATATATATATATATATATATGTATACACGCTTTTGCTAATATGAACGATATTGTCCATCTCTTGTTGGGGGATGACCCATAAATCACTCGTGTAATTGTTTAATTACATGTAGTCATATGAATTGAACGATGATAAATACTTGTCGCTCATGGTAGCATTCATATATATATGTATATATATATCATCAATCTCAAATAAGGTTTACTTTGCTTTATTAAACTAATGTTTACCTTACTTAAAAGTTGAGGATAAATGAAGTCAAACATTTAAAGATGATATATAATCCACATGAAATGTAATTCAATGTTTCTAAATGAAAGCCCACCTATCCTCATAGTTGAGGATATTTTTTACATGAATAGAACCATATGTATATTTATATATACAATTTTGCTATAAAACCATGCACAGATATGATATCAAACGCATGCACACCGGATTATATATAAAATGTAAGGGATCATATATTTGATATCATATGCGTGCATGCATTTATAAGAAAATAGTATGTATATATATATATATATATATATCTTTTTTTTTTTAAAAAAGAAAAAAAATAAAAACTAGTCGACATTGTTTTCTCATTAGTCATGAGATTTACAACTGACCCCACTGAATTTGGAAATGAATATTACATTTCCTATAACATAAGATGCTAAAGGATAAAAATATTTATTATTATTATTATTTTTGGGTCAATGGAGATTTGAATTCGAAATATTCCCGAATAACGGATAGAAGAGATTGATTATTACCAAAAAAAAAAAAAAAAAAAGAATTAAAAAAAAAAAAGGAAAAAAGAAGAAGAAGATCGGTTATGATTTTTTTGAAACCAAACCAAACTTTAAGAAATCGGACAATATTGACCCTTTTATTTTATGCTTGTCATTAGAGTCGTTACTTTGAGAAATGAGAATAGGTAATGGATCATTATATTAAACAACTGAAAATGCATTCACATATAGAAAGCACATATACTGACATCCATATATAAATAAATCATTAGGTATCATCGAGGACATTCTTAAAGCTAAAGATAGATGGATTTAATCATTAAAATTTTTTGATTTGATATGATATATTATTGCTTATTAAATCCAAGGGCTCTAAATGGTTGGGTCCATTTATTTTTAATTTAAAAAGCTAAAAATGTCTTTATTGAAATGTCATTCTATTAAAAAAAAAAAAAAAAACCTATTTCTCTATTAAAAAAAAAAATCTATTTCTCGTGTTTGGAATTTAATGAATTGACTGATAGAGAGTCCTAATTCTAAATATAAGCATCCTGTTTTTTATGTTTGAAAATTAAAGAATTATCACCTTGATTGTTATGTAGTCCTGACTATCACACCGAAAATAATGTAATTGGCATTGTTAGTTTCTGAATTATATTTATATTTACAATTTGGTTCTTGAACTTATGTTTTTTTTTTTTTTTTTTTTTTTTGGCATTTTGGTTCTTGAACTTCATTTGCTAGTGCACTTCAGTCTTTAAACTATTTTCTAATACAATTTTTAGTAGTTTTGAGATATGCAGTATATTTATTGTAAAAATTTTGATCCTTAATTTACTTTTTGGTCAAATTTTTTAACAGTTTTAAAGCATGCAGTAAATAAGAAAATACAAAATTAGAAAGTGACACAACCTACAAAATCCTTCATTGGATATATATATATATATATGAGTAATTCAAAGGACACATTGCTTAAGTACGGTGCACATCTCAAAACTGCTAAAAAATATATAAAAAAATATTTAGAGATCAAAATACATCTAAAATTAAAGTTTAAAGATTAAAATGCCACCAAAAAAAAAAAAATTAAACACCAAAGTGAAGGTACGAGTACAATTCAGGGATTAACTGTGCAAATTACCACATATTTTTAAAATTATCAGACTTAATTTACCCACTTTTCAAGTTACCCTTGAAAACAAGTAGAGAGGATACTAATTCTTCCTTTATACCACATATTTTTAGCAGTCTAATTAAAGGGGATGATTAGACGAGTTTCCATGGTATAAGAGGTTGCCAATAATGGCAGGCACAATTGACTAGCCCTTAAACTATTGCAAAACGAGAATGAGATTTAAAAGCTAATTTTAGAATTATTAAGTTAACAAAAAAGAAATCGCAACACCATGAACACCACATATTCACTTGGTCAAAATTCAATGGTCTTCAGCTTCCTCCATTGAACTATATAAAGGCATAGAACCTCATCATTGATCCAAACTCGGAAAGTTTTAAGTTAGTCGAAGTGAATCCAAAACACAAAGAACCCCAAAAAAAAAAAAAAAAATCTCTACTCCACAATGGCATTCAAATCCATCAAAATATTAGCAATATTATTCTTCTTATTGCTAGCATCTACGATATCCCAAGCCACTGTCTTTGATGTCAAAACCTATGGCGCAAAGCCCAATGGTGATATCACTCAGGTACATTACAAATACATATTGTATGATAGACGTTGACGTTTATATTATGATGGGATCAGACTGCATTTAAACGTATACACCATAATATGAGCATTCACGTCCATTATTGCATTGTTGTACATATAATTATCATAATCTTGATGATAATTGCGAATGAATGATTTTATTTTTAGGCTTTGGCGAAGGCTTGGAAAGATGCATGTGCTGCACAATCTCCAAGCAAACTGGTTATTCCAAGTGGGACATATAATTTAATTGAAGCAAAACTACAAGGTCCATGCAAGGCACCCATCGAGGTTCAGATTCAAGGCACATTGCGAGCACCAGCGGTTGTAACGAAGGCTTCCGATAGTTGGGTTACTATTGAACGTCTTGACAGGTTTACCTTGAATGGTGGAATTTTCGATGGACAAGGCAAAAACTCTTATGGAAAACATTGTGCTGTGCAAGAATACTGTGGAAAACTCCCAATGGTAAGTTTTATTTTTTTAATTTTAATTTTAATTTTTTATTTCCTTGATAGTTTCAATCAAACCTTCTAAGTTTCCACCATTTTCACAACCTACATTATTAATATAAATGTAATGACGATCCAAAATGAACCCAAAAGAGACCGGATCTACATAATGTTTTTGTTATTTTTGAAAAACAAAACAAAACAGAATATCAGATACAACTTCGTCACCAACTCGATTATCCGGGGGATAACTTCTCTAGACAGCAAACAGTTCCACATGAACGTTTTGGGCTGCACCAATGTGACATTTGATCATGTCACAATTACTGCACCTGAAAATAGTCTTAACACCGATGGAATCCATATCGGTCGTTCAACCGGAATCAACATCACCAATACAAACATCAAGACCGGAGACGACTGTATCTCTCTCGGCGATGGTTCCAAACAAATAACCGTCGTTAAAACAACATGCGGACCAGGCCATGGAATCAGTGTTGGAAGTCTTGGAAAATATCCAAACGAAGAACCGGTGGAGGGAGTTTTTATTAGGAACTGTACGCTTACCAACACCCAAAACGGAGTTAGAATCAAAACGTGGCCGGATTCTCATTTTGGAACAGCTTCCGATATGCATTTCAAGGACATAATCATGAACAACGTTGGAAACCCAATTCTTATAGATCAAGAATATTGTCCATGGAATAGATGCAAGCTATCGGTTCCATCAAAAGTGAAGCTGAGCAAAGTGAGCTTTAAGAATATAAGAGGGACTTCTTCTACTCCTGTGGCTGTGAAACTTGTTTGTAGTGGTGGTCCCGGTGGAGTTCCATGCCAGAATATTGAAATTGGTGATGTTAACCTGGCTTATACTGGACCTTTAGGACCTGTTACATCTGTCTGTAAGCATATTAAGCCCATCTT